>NC_057812.1:429776809-429836734 GCF_018294505.1 Triticum aestivum
TGGCTAGTTGGCCGAAGGGCGGTTGAATTTGGGATTTGGGGGGTGGATTTCGCGCGGTGGGCGGGGGGAGTTTGGCGCATGGTCGATTTCTCCAAGTGCAGTCCCACGTGTCAGTGAATAGGCAAGCTGAAGCGCGTTCCATTTGCATGAGCCGTGTGCAAGATCGAACGTGTGTGGGGTGCAATGCGACCCCGACAGGGGTGCTGTGAGTGTACCGCCTTTTTTCCTTTAAAAGTAGGTGCTTCGCCCCCTCAAAAAAACTTGGTGCTTCACGCGATCCATCGATACTACTACTAGTAATCCAGCAATCCCCACTAAAATGGCAAGATTGGATCTTTTCCCACGTGATATGCTGGGAGGTTGGCTTAGTTGGGTTTTTTTGGACGAGTAATGCTACACCTATGTAATCCTAGTTACGTAATTAACGTAATGTGAAATGTTTGAGCTGTTGATTGTAGATTGAGGGGAGGGAGGGGCCCGCTACCATGAAAATCAGGGAGGAGAGAGAGAGGCAATTTACGTTAACACTTTCGTAGGTTCCCATAGATGTAGAAAGATGTGAAATGCGTGAATGTGTAGTGGACGTACTATTGGAGTGCCTAAGATAAATTATGTATGTAGACCCTATGTGTTTATTTACTTCACATGTTAGCTTTGTCTCGGTTCAATAAAATGCAGAGTTGGTGATGATGGTGTGCCTGCCATCTTGCGATATAGGCCGTCCGATCTATATCTAACGGATAGGAAGGAAACTATGACAATTTACCCGCACTCCTCTCCACATTTGTAGATAAGGCCTTCCCTTGTTCATCCTTTTCTCCCACAAGATCTTGATGTTCCGTGCAACGCACATGCATCTTGCTAGTACTCCTACAATATACTATATTATTGTGAAAGTTCATATACACCGGCCGAGATTAATGCAAACATGACAGATTTTCATTACATTTCGAACTTTTATAGGACAGAAAAATAAAAGAAACCCGACCGTAAACCTATTCTATGGCGGCGACTGACGTCCAACATCTGCGATCTCCATGTACGGGGGCAGGTTCAAGATGAAGGTGCGGTCTTCGGCGAGGAAGAGTAGAACACGGGAGACAGACCGGCCAGTTGGCACACCATGCCCGACCACCTCCCATTCCCTACACATCCTCAGAGGAGTCCCTGACCTCAGCGGTGCCGGACGTTGGACAACAACAAGTAGGATGTGTGGCTGACGGTGCTCCCGTCGTCGGCCACCATTGTGGCCACCGCTTGTTCGGTCGCGTCCGCGTCTGGCTATGCCGCTATTGCATCGCAGGCGGCGAGTTGAGCAAGGGCGGTGACCTCGAGCTTCATCCCCAAAGACAAAGCTCTCCCGTAGAGAATTCGTGCTCGCGGTCATGGCGGATGTGGTGCCAGGTAGCAGGACGATGCACTATGGTGTGGAGGTTAGTTGGGCATTGCCGCTTTAAGTAGCGCATTCTGGTGAGGCCAAAGCGTCCGAGCGCGTCATTAAGTCACCGGAGTTTGTTCCTCAGGCACCGAGCCTCTTAACGATGGCATACGGAAGGACAACATGAATGCGGGCAACTGGCGCCGGCTAGGAACGCACCGCGCGATGGCGCGAGGGGCGATGGTTTTTGGTGTGCCGGGGTAGCCAGTTGTGGTCGTGGCAACGTTGGAGATGCCCTTTGCTCACATGCGACCCCACATGTCATTGAAAAAGCAAGATGACCGAGCATGGTCTCAGGTCCTGGGGATGTAGTTGGCCGCGCTACACCACTCCATGGATAAGTCGCGGCGGCCCGCACTTTAGCGCCCTGTGCATCCTCGACGAGCCGGTTGTTGATCTACTGGTCGTGCCACAGCGCTAACGCCACCCTCGGCACACTGAAAGCGACCGTGTCCAACGACGATGAGCGAGTCGCTCACCATGGTCGCCCTGTCCAGAGGTGGTGCTGGAGCTGTGCCACGTTGCTAGCCCCCACTACCCACATGAACGGTTGCCGGTGGCGAGGAGGTCGTGGGCCAGCTCCTCCATTGGACTAGTCTACGACACCTCGTCCCGACAGGTGTGCCCCACATGTCGGTTTCCTTGTTTTCCCGGCCATATTCGAGCGTTAGTGCTCTGTGTTGCGCATTAGGCGCAGAACATGTCATTTTTGTGCCCTGGTTCAAATGTGGTACAGTACCAAGTTGTTACCCTAGTCCCAAGTGTGGTGGTTTTGGGTACGGAACCACCCTTTTCCTTTTCAAGTAGTGAAGCGTAACACTTGATTAAGTAGTCGGATGGTGTGCTAAATGTAGGTGTTTGACTGTTTGAAAGAATAATTGAGGTGTGCCCGGTCCGTGCCCGCATTTAGGGGTCCAACTTACCATGCTTCGGTAGTAGTAACTAGTGTATACTAGTCCCTGTGTACTCCCTCTGTTTTTATTTACTCCGCATTCTAGCTTTGGTCAAAGTCAAACTTTATAAACTTTGAGAAAGTTCATAGACAGAAATAATAACATATACAATAACAAATCAATACCATTAGATTTATTATTGAATATACTTTCATATCATATATATTTGCTATTGTAAATGTTCATATTTCTACTCTTACTAGCAAGATGCCCGTGCGTTGCACGTAACATCAAGATGCATTTGTATGACTAGTTTATCTTGTGAGAGAAAAGGATGAACGAGGGAAGGCCTTATTTGCACTTGTGGAGAGGTGTGTGGGTACCTTTTTGCAAAATTTCCATAGTTTCCTTCCTATCCGTCAGATATAAATCGGACGGCCTATATTGCAGGATGGCAGGCACACCATCATCACCAACTCTGTTTTTTATAAGAGTCCGTCCGATTTATATCTGATGGATAGGAAGGAAACTATGGCAATTTTGCAAAAAGATATGCACACTCCTCTCCACATTTGCAAATAAAGCCTTCCCTCATTCATCCTTTTCTCCCACAAGACAAATGCATCTTGATGTTCCATGCAACGCACGGGCCTCTTGCTAGTGTACATAAAAAAGCAGAGTTGCTGATGATGGTGTGACTGCCATCCTGTAATATAGGCCGCCCAATCTATATCTAATGGATAGGAAGGAAACTATGACAATTTACCCACACTCCTCTCCACATTTGCAAATAAGGCCTTCCCTTGTTAATCCTTTTCTCCCACAAGACCTTGATGTTCCATGCGACGCACGGGCATCTTGCTAGTTTTCTATAAACTAGGTCAAATTTTATGAAGTTTGACTTCAGTCAAACCTAATATGCAGAGTAAATAAAAACAGAGGGAGTATCTTACTCCATGACCAAGATGGAAGGGAAAACAAGACAACTTATTGTTATTTCAGCCATTCAAGTATAATCATGCGGCGTTGCTTATTTCTCATTCCTCTCCAACCCTCTTCTCCATTGATTATGCCGCCCTACGGTCGAGTCCATCCTCCCGCATGCGTCATTTGAACATTCCGCTGAGTATCATTCGCATGTGGGCCTAGACCATGCTTGTATTTCCACTGTTGTAATTTGTCTGACATGCATACAAACAAACAGTTCGTTTAAAGTTTCACTTTGCCTCCACTACATGTCGCTTCCCATCTTAGTTTTGACATCCCATTCGGTTCATGCCCCGACACATCTTGATGAGATCGATTGATGTTGATAGATCAATTGCGTGTCGTGCAAGGAGATAAAGGTTTGGTCTGTTTCTATGATAGAAATGACCCGTGGGGGGGTCTGTGGGGATCAGAGGGAGTATATTGTACGTTCATATGCGAAACGAACGTATTGTACCCACCCTTGTCCTCTTTCAATCGATCTCTGGACCCCGAGATGAAATTGAGAGAAAACGAGTGGGTGCATGTGTGATACCTAAGGCGGATTCAAAATTTTGAACCGGTGACCATAGCATCTGCAAATCATATATGTCGGTGTACAAAAAGAGGGGTACACTTTCTATACCCCTATAACTGTGCACGGGCAGTCTGAGCCACGGGCACCACCACACTGAGCAAGGCAAGTGAGCCAAGGTAAGGCCGAAGCTTAGGAGAAGCAGAATGACGCGAAGACCAAGACCATAAAGAGCAAAGGGGACGAAGCGGACCCCTCGGCAAGATCCTTGCCGGGAGGCGGTTCTAGCAAGCCCGGCAAGACCCTTGCCGTGGCAGCTCGCCCCACACCTACGGAGTGAGTCACCCTTGAGTCCACTGCCCCCATGGGGCAAGGATTTGGGAGACAACCCAGTGGTGGCATGCAGATCTTTGTGAAGGCATTCAAGATCAGATACACCCTTTAGAAGACGATGATCCTTGGCGGGATCCCAGCCAAGGAGGACCACAAGGCCCCTGGCAAGAGCCTTGCTGGGGATGACAGCAGGCGCCACGGCAAGACCCTTGTCGGGGCCCCGGCAAGGCCCTTGCCGAGAACACCCATAGGGCCACCATCAGGCCCACGCCAGTCAAACCTCCACCGCCGTTCGCATGCAGCTGCCGACCCAACCAGCTGGGCAGGCACCTGCGTGGCGGCATGCAGATCTTCGTGGAGACCTACCACTGTGCCACCTCAGCTGCCTGCCTGCCTACATGGCACCGCGGGCGCCGCTAGCCAGGGCACGTGTCGACGCGAGAGGGAGCGGCGACGGACGAGACAGGGCTCTCCCCCGTCCCCGATAAAGCAAGGACACCTGGGCAAGACGCATTAAAGGCGCCTTGTCATGTAATGCGAGGGATAACCTCGCATCACTGTTCCCTTTCCACCTCCTGTGTGCCACTGTGGCTACCCCTTTCCCTATAAAAGGAGGCCCGAGGCGACCAGGAGAAGGATTCAGCTTTTTGGAGCTCCTCACGCCCCATAGCTAGCTCAAGAACACAGATATACAATCCACCAAAGCAGGAGTAGGGTTTTACACATCCTCACGGCCTGAACCTGGATAAACGAACCATGTGCTATCTGTTTGATCCGCTCTTCTCACAACCCCGCGCCCCGCAACCATAGTAGGGATTCTTGTGATCCCATAGGTGTCGTTCATCACTGACAATATATAAAGGGCATTCAATGTTTGTTTTGCTTTTGAACGTACAATATACTCCCTTCGATCCATTCTAGTTTACATATAAGTTTTATGTGTAGTCAAAGTATATCTACTTTGGTCAAACTTACAGGAAAAAAGTATCAACATTCAACAACGCCCAATCAATATTGTTAGATTCGTACGTACTCCTAGATTTGTATTCAAACAGAGATGGTTTCCAATTTGTTTTCAACCACGTGAATGTGCTTGTTCTCGCACATGCTCTTCCTACTAGGATTTCGCCATGTTTAGCCAGTCCAATAGTAACTTTTTAAAGCCCCCTTTCCAATAGTACTAGTGGAGTACTGACAACATCTGTAGTAGAGTTGCATTGCTCATAGTACTCCCTCCTTCCATTTATATAGGGCCTAAGAGCAAGTCTAATAAGGCCTAGTCTGCAGGCTATAAGACTTGTCATTTCATTAAAATCCTACTTGGAGGAGTGAGAAGAGAGGAGAGAGAGTGAAGCAGGCTCTTATATTCTACAACCCGGCTATAACACATAGATCAAGAAAAAATAGCATGCTTGCAACTCTCTTCCAATCATATACCTTGTTCATGCAAATATTAAATGCTTAGAGCCAACCTAATAGCCATTCTAAGAGCCAACTTACATGTCACTTTTGCCTATGTGAAGGAGAGTGATGTGAAAAAGTAAGGGGAGTGAGCTCTCATGCAAGAGCCTAGCTATATACGCATTCCTAGATAAATACAATAAATATGAAGAAAGAGATAGAGAGGAGATGGGAAAAAGTACTAATACAATAGCCAACCTTATATTTTTTTGCGCGAAATAGCCAACCTTATAGCCCACACTATTATATGAGTGCATATAGATGATGGTTATACATGACATGTGAAAGAACATGCGGTGCCCCCATGTTTGGTTTTGGTAATTGATGACAATCTCTATGGACTAATGGTTGCCTTGAGTTATATTTGAAGGTTTTGTCCATAGGCTTTTCTTGGAGTACATGTGTTGATCAACCCACAAAGCGTAGAAGATGTACCGAGAGGGATCAAGTGATCCCATGGTATGGTAAGCATTGTCAATTACGCTTTGTGTACTAACCCATGGTCTTCGTGAGGGTTCTTTGTGGGGTTAGGTTGCGGTGTGCAAGTTCAAGTGGAGCACCACGAAGAGATCAAATGCTTGAAGCTTGTTGTCCTTTGTGGTGACAATGGACCTGTGAAGATGTGCGGAAGAGTAGCTCGCCCATAGTAGAGTATGAGGGAGCAATCAACTAGTCTTCATCGACTCAACACAATCAAGAAAGGTTGCGGTGCAAGTTCAAGTGGAGCATCACGAAGAGATCAAATGCTTGAAACTTGCCGTCCATTGTGGTGACAATGGACTTGTGAAGATGTGCGGAAGAAAGGCTCACCCATAGTGGAGTATGGGGGAGCAATCAACTAGTCTTCATCGAGCCAACACAATCAAGAAATGTGGTCCAACTTGAGGGAGTCAAGATCGTCATCATCTAGCTCAAGTGGACCATGTGCAAGGCAAAGGTTTGCCCTTGGTAGGTTTTCTATTTTACCGGTCTCATGATGGTAGTTGGGAGACCGGGTTATAGGATCGATTGCCATACTTTCAAGGGGGGCTCTCAATGAGTAGCTTGATCGTATCGTTCATTGAGAGCTCAAACCATTGCATCCTTGCATCATCTTTATTGGTTCTTGTTTGGTTCTCTTTGTGAGTCTTAGAGCTTACGGTCATCTTGTTCACAAGCTTGAGTTCATCGAAAATGGAGTTTGCTTGCATCTTCTATGATGTTTTCGATGTTGAATGTTTTGCCGGTTCTTCTCGGTTGGAGGTTTCACTCCTCTTCTCGGTTGGAGTTCGCTGTTTTGATGCTACTCGTCGTCTTGTTTCCAACAAGCTTGAGTTTGCTCAATTCGGAGATCATATGCAGAAGTTATGGCAGTTCTGGTTTTCTTGAGTGTGGTTTTTGTCAGGGTCCCAGCGGTAGTACCGTGGTACCCAGTGGTAGTACCGCTGAGGAGTCACAAGCGGCAGTACCGCTCCGCAGCGGTAGTACCGGCGGTGACTCCGCAGCAGTACGACCATTGGCTTAATAGGTCCCTACCGCGTCGGTTCGAGGGGTCTTTTTCTGTGTTGGATTGTGCGGTACCTCGCTGCAGCAGTAGTGCGGCAGTACCGCTCCTTAGCGGCAGTACCGCCCTTCCTCCGCGGTAGTACCGCCCGATTCCCTCTTTCCCTTTACCCTTCGTTCTGTGCGGCAGTACCGCCGAAGGGTGCGGTAGTACCGCCTAACCCAGCGGTAGTACCGCTGTCTCCTACGGTACTACCGCCCCAAGGTTCATGTTTTGTTGCTCCTTTTCCCTGTTTCTTCCGCCTGAGCGGTAGTACCGCTCATGGAGCGGTAGTACCGCTCATGTGCGGGCTGAGCACATAACGGTTGGATTTTCCCCCTCCTATAAAAGGGGGTCTTCTTCCCCTTTGAACCTTATCCTTTGAGCTCGTGTTCTTCCCCCATTGTTGACCTTCTTCGAGCTTGCTAACTCTCAATCCCTCCATGGATTCTTGCTAGTTTTTGAGGGAAAAGAGAGAGGAGATCTAGATCCACATTTCCACCAATCACTTTCTCCTCTATGTGACGGGAACCCCTTGGATCTAGATCTTGGAGTTCTTGGTGTTCTCTTTCTTGTTCTTCCTCTCTTTTTCCTCCCTAGCATTAGTTGCTTTGGTGGGATTTGAGAGAGAAGGACTTGGGCACTCCGTGTGCCCTTGCCATTGCATTTGGTGCATCGTTTTGAGTTCTCCACGTGATACGTGGAAGTTACAAGTTTGAGAAGCTTATTACTCTTGGGTGTTTGGGCACCCTAGAGCTTGTTCCTCTTGGGTGCCTTGGCGCCCTAGACGGTTGGTGTTGTTCGGAGCTCAATCATTGTGGTGTAAAGCTTCGGGTAAGCGTCGGGGTCTCCAATTAGGTTGTGGAGATCGCCCCGAGCAATTTGACGGGTACCGGTGACCGCCCCCAAGGGTTACCAAAGTGTACGGGTTCGGTGACCGCCCCCAAGGGTTGCCATTTGTACGGGTTCGGTGACCGCCCTCAAGGGTCCCTTAGTGGAATCACGGCATCTTGCATTGTGCGAGAGCGTGAGGAGATTACGGTGGCCCTAGTGGCTTCTTGGGGAGCATTGTGCCTCCACACTGCTCCAAACGGAGATTAGCATCCGCAAGGGTGTGAACTTCGGGATACATCGTCGTCTCCTCGTGCCTCGGTTATCTCTTACCCGAGCCCTTTTACTTATGCACTTTACCTTGTGATAGCCATATTGTTTCTTGTCATATATCTTGCTATCACATAGTTGCTTCTCTTTCTTAGCATAAGTTGTTGGTGCACATAGGTGAGCCTAGTTGTTTTAGGTTTTGTGCTTGGCAAATTAACCGCTAGGTTTATTCCGCATTTGTTCAAGCCTATACCGTAATTATTTTAAAATCCCTATTCACAACCCCCCCTCTAGGCGACATCCACGATCTTTCAACATGGCAGTTCCTTATAGCCATCGGGTGGCTATATTATTAACCATGCTCTAATGCGTTTTTCAAAACCGCCTTTGACTATTGACAAGATTAATAGTACATGAGATGTATAATGTGAAAATTATATCATTGGAAGCTCCTTTCACATACAAATTTGACCGTATGCTTTGTGTAAGTTGCATGTCATATATTATTACTCTAACAGTTGGTCAAAGTTAGCCTCAAAAAACGCATTAGGCCCTGTAGATGGAAGGAGGGAGTAGTAGTGAAAGTGGATCCTCTAACGTAGGTATCCCTGCCTTACCCTTCCTTTCGGTCACTTACTGGCGGACCCCATACCTGCAAGGCCCCGCATGTTAGTTACTCAATGGGTTCGGCCACGTCAGGGGATCCTCATCTGTAGTATACTCCCTCTGTTTTTATTTACTCCGCATAGAACAGAGGGAGTGGTAGTATAAATGACGCGGGCGGGAGAGGGGGAGGGACGTCGGTTTGCTATCAACTATGGTCCCACAAGTGAGCGAAAACGCAATACGAAGCGTGTTCCATCCGGTGAATGACGTGGAGGGTCCAGCGTGCTGGGGTGCAACACAAACGCGACAAGAGCGATGTACAGTCAAAACCGATTGACGGGTCGTCACCGGAACCACTATTCACACCAGAACCTTTGCTGCTCAGCCTACGCCAGCCACTGCCCCAAAACCACACCTCCTTTCCAGCCCATTCCCCCACCTTTCGACCCCCTAGACCGCATCAAGCATCCCCTAGTTCGCCGAAAAGCCATGGTGCACCGCAAGATCATGTACTACAAGATGCTGATGCAGGAGCGCCGTGAAGAAATCGCGGCGGCGGTCGGCGCCATAGACCTCCGTTCCCAAGCTCACTTTGTGGCGGGCCAATCCTCGAGTTCTCTGGAGCCAAGATACGAGGAGGAGGAAGCCGATCCAATGTTCATGGCGGAGGTCGCGGCACGGAAGGCCCTCGATGGGTATGAGATGATGGACGTCGACTTCATGTCGACGTCCGGGTCCCCCTTGGTGCAGGCGCAACAACGGTTCAACCTAGCGATACTAAAGGAGGACCGGGAGGCAGAGGCTCAACTCAACATGGACCGTGCACATGCCGCTGCCATCGAGGCTCTCCTGCAGGCGAAACCGGATGTCATGGATGTGAACCGGGCAGTGGAGGCTCAACTCGATGCGGAGCGTGTGGATGCCGCTGCCATCGAGGCCCTCCTGCAGGCAGAACCGTACGTCCTAGACTTGAACCGGGCGGCGGAGGCTCAACTTGACACGGAGCGCGCGGATGCCGCTGCCATCGAGGCCCTCCTGCAGGTGGAACCGGATGTCTTGGACTTGAACTGGGCGGCGGAGGCTCAACTTGACACGGAGCGCGTGCATGCCGCTGCCATCGAGGCCCTCCTGCAGGCGGAACCAGACGTGCTGGACTTGAACCGAACGGCGGAGGCTCAAGTCGACGTGGAGCGCGCGGATGCCACTGCCATCGAGGCCCTCCTGCAGGCAGAACCGGACATCCTCGACTCGAACTGGGCGGTGCTCTCGTCCGTGTAGAGCACCCGCATGCTCCGTGTGAACGAGTAGCTGGAGGTGGAGGACAACCACGGTGCAGAGAGACACGTCGGTAACTATGGCTGGTTCACGCCGGCAGCCAAAGACGACGGGGCTGTCTCGTTCCACGAGCAGTGATTGTTTTTATTTATGTTGTTGTTTTTAGGGATCTTTTGCTATGTAAAAACATATATTGTTATGCGAGTCACCTGACTTTCATCATTTGCGTCAGTCTACCATTTCAGGCGGTTGGATGAATATCCTACATCTCCTAACCCTTCTTCATCACCTCTTCTTCCTCAGATCTTCTTCTTCTCCAACGGACCACCGCACAGGCTGTACATATCCACCCCAACATGTAGTTGGATAAACATAATGTATGAACGAAAATTATCTGTCAGTGATAGCACGTGTCAGTAAGGGTGTGTTCCCTTGGTTGGGTTTGCGGCGTGTAGGAGCGACTCTGTGAGGGTGCGGTGTGACCACGGCGTCCAGGAGCGACCGTGTGAGGGCGCGGTGCGACCGCGACAGCCGTGCGCAAGTGTACCTCCTTTTCATTTTGAAAACTTTAGGCAAGCTTGGTAAAAATGTGTGGCGAAGTATGGCAATGCAAGGCCTAGACCCAAATAGGATAAGTACGTACGTACTAGGAGTACTAGTGTTAAAAAAGAAAGGCGGGGTTTTCCTTCGCGGGATTAATCGATACAAATCCTCATTTGACGTGTCAATTAATGCATATTTTTTCTCCAAAGCCCAAAGATCTAACCATCTCGCTTCTCATCGCTTGATTAATGCAGCGCCATGCAAACAAACCTTCTGACTTCTGCATGCATGCATGCAAGGGTATATTAATGTCCTTAATTGATAGTACGAGGCAAAACCCGTCAATTTTGCCTTGATTAGTGTTAGTGGCCTTCTGCAAATTGTAATTTTGATATACTGGCCTTGTGTACAAAAAAAAGGAGGCAGTAACTATTTGACTTCCTTCCCCATTGCGGTGACGTCGACGATATCTCGAACATTATGGTTTGGCGAAGTGCCTTCGACGGAGAACACCATTGAGGGAGACCACGATAAGTCGTTCGCAAGTGCCGCCAGCAAGACGAGACAACCGCCTTATTTGCATCGAGGAAGTCCGTTGAACCAAAGGATGCGTAAATGTACTAGTACTACTAGTACACAATAGCGTTGTCCGTCCAACTGTGCCTTGAGGTGGTTTCTCCAAGAAGACCATGGAGAAGCAGAGTCATCAAAGAGTGAAATGATGGTTGCTTCATCCATGCTTTTTCTAATCCTTCAATCAATCAATCAGGGAGCTTCGGTTCCATCTTTTTGGCTTTGGCAGAACCATCCACAATGGTTCCCATTGATGACAAAAGCTATTTTCACATTTGGCTACACATTGTGGATGCCCTTAACCGTACCACTTGGTTTTGCTCCTGTGTGCTATCTATACAAATCTCAATTATATTGATCTAAAAAATTATAGAATCAAGATTAGTAAAAATGAGGTGATTTTGCCATGCGGATGGCGGGGAAGGTTTCTTATTTTTCGAGGTCGTTGGCCTGGCGGTTTTCTAACATGCGGTCCCACGTGTCCGTGCTTTACCAAGTCGATCCGTGTCCCACATGAGGCAGAACAACGACAGAAGCAACACATGGTTAACTTGAAGAAGATGAGGGAGAAGCGCATTCAGCAACGACTGAATGATGGTTGCTTCATACCTCCAACTTCTTTTTTAAAAGGATTATTATTACTTCGTCCCTCCAACTTAACGGCGGGAAAGGTGCAGCTTTGTGATTTGATGCCTCATTGCTCATTACTGTGCCGGCACCATGACTGGGGTGCTTCACCCCTGATGCTCTGCACTGTATTTTGGTATGGCACGTGGACCTGGTAGCTTGATGTCCCACATGTCGGTGAAAGGGACTAGAACATTTATGGAAGATAGTGCTCCACTCTTATGATAGAGGAGTACACGACACGGCGGCCTAGTGAACTTTCACTTGTACTGTATAGTACTATAGTTTTGTTGTTTTGCACAATCCATCGATACAAACTCGATTAAACAGGAAAGCGCGGGATTTTTCCCACGCGGTAGATGATACTAGCCATACATTTCAAAGGCAATTTTAATGTATGCAAACTGAATAATTAAGTAACAATATGATATCTAGTAAAACTAAAAACACATATGATTTATTGTGTTAGAGTGTAGTAGTAGTAGTAGTGTTGTAATGCACAGTTGTTAGATGTAACAGGCGAGAACGTGTAGAGATGTAGTTTTGGAGGGCCTATAGAGAGAAAGCATAATACGGTCACCGAACTTCAGAATATGCTCATTACGGTCACTATACACGTTTTGCGGTGATTATACAGTCACATGCTCACCGTTCAGCATCGGATTGCACTGTGTTGACCGACCAAATAGTCTGCGTGGCACCATGTTGACTAGTTAAATTGACCACGTTCCTTGGGGGTCCCACCTTCAGTTCGCACAGGAAAAAGGTCAGATAAATACAAATTTACGCAGGCGCGACAAGACTCCAACCCGTGCGCGGGAATCACCTGGTTGTGTATGTGTCTGTTAGGGCTTGATGTGTGTGCATGCACATGTAAGTTGAGCACTTGAGCGTGAGAGTATGTGTTGGTCGTGTGGTGTGTGCATTCATGCGTGCGTGTGTGCATGTAAGTGTTGCATGCGTGCGTGGCTGCATGTGTACGTGTGAGTGTTGTGTGCGTGCGTGGCTGCATGTGTTCGTGTGAGTGTTGCATGCATGTAGTTCGTGTGCATGCGTGTGTGTGTGTATAATCACCACACCAGCTCCTGTGTGTTAAAACAGACAACTCAGCATACCAATACAATGCCACCTTGTCTGTTGTGCCTGCGGTCATGACTTCAAACCACCGTCCAATATTTTTTTGTCGTTTGTTTTCATTCTTACTAGCAAGATGCTTGTGCGTTGCACGTAACATCAAGATGCATTTGTATGACTAGTTTATCTTGTGAGAGAAAAGGATGAACGAGGGAAGGCCTTATTTGCAAATGTGGAGAGGTGTGGGTACCTTTTTGCAAAATTGCAATAGTTTCCTTCCTATCCGTCAGATATAAATCGGACGGCCTATATTGCAGGATGGCAGGCACACCATCATCACTAACTTTGTTTTTTATAAGAGTGTAGTTATAAGAGTGTAGATGTAGATGTAGAGTAGATACAAGCCGACAGGTGGGTCCAATGGTAGTGAGATAATGTGATGCAACACTAGAGGGGCCACATGGAGCGTTTAACTGGTCAACTAGTCATGTCTTGAGCAAATACAGAGTTGTACAGTGAGCCCATGACTGTATAATAACCACAAAACGTAAATGGTGACCGTAATGAGTGGATTCTGAAGTCCAATGTACGTATCATGCTTTCGCTTCAAATACAATAATCGTCACTGTATATATCGTGAGAGAAAGACGAAACATGCGTGAATGAGCTGGGGGCTTACTTTTAGAGGACCTGGAGATAGTTTGTGTGCATACGTGAAAGGGGCGTAGAGGGGGTGTATGCGATGGAGAGAGAGATGCTCTTCATTTCTCTTTATTATGACTAACTTTATATATAGTATAAAAATATAAAAAATCACAGTGCGGAATAAAATCATTGTGGGCACCATGCAATGCAAATTAACGTTCATACTCCTCCATATGACTTTGTAATGTTGTATATATTTAGAAATTCTAAAAAAAATTGGCCACACTTTATTCAAAAGGAATGTTGTATGCAAAATAAACGTGAAGAGAGGGCTTTTTAGATCAATGGGGTATGTGATGTAACATGTGTGAATGTGTAGTTGATGTATTTGGCAGGGCCTAGAGAGGTATGTGTGTGTATTACGTATTCGAGAGAGGCATGGATAGAGGGGCCAATGGGGGGAGGGGGTGTGGGAGAGATAGCACGAGAAATGAGAGAGGTCTAGAGAGAGAGAGAGAGAGAGAGAGAGATATGAATATGATGTCACGGCGAGAGATTCCCTTGAGTGTGTATATGCAAGGGGGGATAGAGGCACGAGGAGAATTTTTTTGCGTGGTTTCTGTGTTGGTATGTGTGGGTGTGAGAAGATAACGAGACCTGGGGGCAGAGGGTGTGTCACCGCGTGAGGTCCGGTGGGTCGAGGTGAGGCCCTTGGTTCGGTTCCATCCTGCGCCACATTGGTTGGCCCGTGACGCATTTAGGGAGACCCATGGATGACTAGCCATACAAGACAAAGATAGCAGAATTTCGAAGGACTCTGTGTTCACTAACAAAGCCGGCTAGGATTTGTAACCCTAGGTTCTCGGACTAAGGTAACCCCTTATCTCTGATATTACTATTCATCCAACCTAACTTTAATGGGCATCCTACAGAATGCTCTGCTATAATCGTACTCGTTGATTAGGAAGAGAGGTGTGAGACAATGTGTGAGTGACATGCCTAAAGATAAGGTGCGTACAGGAGACACGTAGGCATGTCTATGTATATAGAGAGGGTTAATGGGAATTGTGCGTGTGTAAAGATATAAATTGGGCCCACATATTAGGATGGGATCATGATATTTGCAATTCGCGTAAGGAACGGTCATTGATCCATTAGACATCTAGATTCTATTGAATTTGAGCATGTCTATGTTATTATTCGACATAATTGATCCACATAGTTAGTATTTTGAACTCCAGATAGTGCATCGCTTTAGCAATCGAATATAAACGTGAGTATAGTTCATGTTGTGTGTGTAAAGCACATTATGCATATGAAAGTTACACAATGAACATTATAAATAGCTAGCTATGAACTAGCATACATTATAAATGTTGTCTATTTAGGTCGACCCTCAAAGTTCAAGAGTACTCTAAACGTGAATGCTTCTGTTTCAAAATTTTGAACGAAGCTCCAAAAGAGCCTCTACTCACCCGGAACCGTGTGAGACCAATGTTTGGTAGTAGAAGGAAATTACTTTTCTAACTCCGATCCGTGAAACCTACAGGCCCGACGTCCAAAGGTCTAAACCGGGGTAGGTTTGTAGCTTCATCTAGATGCCACACAACTGCCTCCGAAAAACATTCATACACAATGGCCACCTAAGCACACATGCGCACGGCCGAAATCGCTCCCGCCCACTATTTGGGACACCTGGGATTACCATCCTACCCCCGACCCGCAGTAGGTCCGAAATTTAAGAGGGGGTAAAGTTTGTACTTTCCCCAAATTTCAAACAAGAACATCACATCTGTTCGAAAAAGCAAAAAACAAGCGCGTCCCAGACAGAAACATGGTTCTCCCTTAGCCCCCCCCGTCTGATTCCCCATTCGTACTCCATGGGCGCCAAAACTACCTCTCCACCAGCCGCGAAACCCCGATGTCCTCCGTCCGCCACCCCATCCCTCACATCAACCGCCGCCCTCCTCCATCATGCCAGAGCCAATACCCCGACATCGTCTTCCACCGCAACCTCAACCGCAACACCCTCCAAGGATAGTAGTTGAAGCCGAGGCCGAGCCGTCTGTACCCGAGCCAGTTCAACCACGCCATCCTGCGCCTCACCACTGCCGCTCCAACTTCGCCATCGTCCACCGCACCGGAGCTGTTCCTGCTACGCCGTCCTTCGTCGCCTCGGATCTGCTTCCCCACCACTGGCATACATCCACGGCAACACAGTCAACAATTTGGCCATGGGTTCGTCCAAGCCTGCACCCTCCTTCAAAACATCGGTTTCCACGGCAAAAAGAAGAAGATCGATGCGACATATGGAGGTGACCACACTGGCAACCGGAAATGGTACTCCTCTTCCCTTATTCATGCAAATCTTACGTGTCTACTTGCGCGCTATTCATCCCACAGAAGACACTAGTTGACCGCTTCTTCTTGATACTAGATGTTCCTAGTAACTCGCGATGCACAAGGTTTCTCCTCATATACTATTTCACCTTAGCTAGTGGTCCGCTGCCCCCTGGATTTCAATTCTTGGTCAGTTGATTCCCCATTAACGGAAGCATACCCCGGCGTAATAGCCGCTAGTCCGCCTATTACGCCAGGGAAGTAGCGCCTCGGTTTTTATCTTAGGGGCGTGTGGGGCCTAGAGCTGCTGGCGCCCGATCTGGAGGTCGGTCGGGATTAAAGGGATGGCCTTAGGGCGCTACCAAGAACGGTGGTGGTGTGAGGTCGAGGGGAGGGCGGGGCGGTAGAGGCAGGGGTCTGGGCCGGTGGTCCCTGGCGGTTTGAGAAAGATCGTCAACAGTGACTGACGGGAGGTTGACGAAGGCCATGTTCCTGTTCCTTATAGATCGGACGTTTCATAAAAAAATCGACTGACCTATTTATTTTCAGTCGACTGTTATCTTGATAGGACCACATGTGGTGGTGTGCTGGAGGAGTACCAGCATTTCCCATGATCATATATTACAAAATCATATGGAGCAGAATCTAATTTTGTTTGCAATGCAATGTTGTAGAGCTTTCATATGTCTCCTGTCATTTATTTTTCAGCCACCTGCTATCTGCTACTTTAACAGTGCACTAGTTCCGCACACACTTCACCCATACTCTCACTATTGTGTTTTTATGCAAGGGTATTTCAGACTCTGCCTTCACAAAAGCAGAAAAGAAAAGAGAGAAAGTCGCTCCAGCGTGGTACACGGCTAGGCCAGACACGTTTCAGCGTTATAAAGGGTGCAGTGTCAGCAGATGGCGACGGTAAACGTAGCTCTGCAGTTGATGATCTCAATTGCCACATAGAACCATCCCAGGTGCTTGCTTTAACTTCGCGGTGTCATATGTGGTTGCATGTTGCATATGGTGTCTAACTTGTATTCGAAAGGCCGAAGTCAGTCTTTATAAAGATAAGGAAAGATATTTTTTACATGAACCACCATCCCGGGAGCACCAGAAGTCAAATAGCTAGTCAGGGCACTAGCCGTGCCAGTGACAAGCCCAACACAGACAGGCATCACCTGGAAGCCAACTAAAAAGCCACGATGGTGGTGAAGCAGCCCGCCTCCCACCAGGCTCTCAGGTCCTAGATGATCATGCTCACCGCTCCAGCCGGATGTCTAGCTTGTATTGCTTCCAATTTGGTTAATTGCATCTGCTTAGCTTACACACTATACCTTTGAATATGGCATGCCTTCCTGTTTTTGGTACATACTAGTACATCTGTCTATTAACCATGTTCTTACATCAAACTAATGTTCTTGTGTATCCCTCATCAATCACTTATGATGAGGCAGTCAGGCCAGTGGACTACTATGAGAAAAGATCCTCATTTAAAGATTGTAGCGTCAGCCTCCCCACGTGATTCTCAAGAAACAACAAGGCTAGATGAAGATAGTGAATGTAGCTCTATAGTTGATTACCGCATTTCTCCTAAACTAGCATCGCAGGTGCTTGCTCTAACTTGGTAGCGTGATATGTGGTTGCATGTTGCATATGGTGTCTAGATTGTACTTCTTCCAATCTGGTTAAATTGCATGTGCTATTCTGCTTAGTTTATACATTATACCTGTTAATGTGACATGCCCTCCTGTTTTTAGTAAATAGTACATCTGTCTATTAAGCATGTCCTTACATAAAACTGTTGTTTTTTGTATCCCGCAGCTATCAATATGGCGAGACACCTTTAGTATATGCAGTGTGATATTAGTTGCATCTTTCATATGATTTATAGCATGCACTGCTTCTAATTTGTTGAAATGCCATTTATGATGGGACGCTTTTAACTTGGCAGAGTCATATTGGTTGCATCTTTCATGTGGTGTCTAGCTTGCATTGTTTCTTATTTGTTGAAATGGTTTCTGCTTAGTTTACGAAAACAGTTGTGAATATGCCATGCTGTCCTGTTTTTCGTATTATTCCATCCTGGTATCATGTGTTTGCCTTACATCAAAGTAGTGATTGTTAGTATCATGCACGAATGAGTTCTAAAGAGTGAATTTATTGCTTTTTCTTGTCGGTTTTACTTGACAATTCAAAATCAATAAAGCAGAAGGAAGTTAACAAGGTAACGGATAAAGGTGCTCCTTCCAAACTGAGGGCCTCTACAGATTCTACTCCTCCATCCCCCCAAGACGATTTCCAAGACAACACATGCATAGACACTCAACGTAGCTATGTTGATGATGAGCACGTCTACCCTAGTGCACCATCATAGGTGCTCCCTCTAACTTGGCACTGTTATATGTGGTTGCATGTTATGTATGATGTCTTGCTTGTATTGCTTCTAATTTTGTTGAATTCCATCTTCTTACTTTACACATTATACTTGTGAATAAGACACGTGTTCCTATTTCTAGAATATACAATATTTGTCTATCACACAATGTTCTTACATCAAAGTACAACTGTTGTGTAACCTGCAACAATCACTTATCATAAGACACGTTTGACTTGGGAGTGTGATATAGGTTACATCTCACATTCTTTTCTAGCTTGTACTACTTCTAATTTGTTGAAATGGCACTTATGACGAGACAATTTTAACTTGGTAGAGTGATATTCGTTGCATCTTTCATATGGTGTCTAGCTTTCATTGCTTCTAATTTGTTGAAATGCCTTCTCCTTAGTTTACACATCATAAGCTGTGAATACGCAATGTCGCGAATATGCAATGGCACTAATACCGAGAGACCTTTAACTTGGTAGTGTGATGTTGTTTGCATCTTGCATATGATTTATTTCTTGTACCACTTCACATTTGTTTAAACGCCATTTATGATGAGACACTGTTAACTTGGCAGAGCGATAATTGTAGCATCTTTCATATGGTGTCTACCTTCCATCGCATTGCTTCTAATTTAGTGAAATGTCTTCTGCTTAGTTTACACATCATAGTTCTGGTTATCTCATGTCATTCTGTTTTTCGTACATATTACATCCTCCTATCATGTGGTTGTCTAACATCAAAGTTCAGTTCATCTGTATCATGCATCAATTTGTTCTGAAGAACTAAATTGTTATTCATTTTTCTTGTCGGCTTGACTTAACATGGCACAGAGAACGAGGAAGCAACACAGATTGACAGGGAAAGGGAAGCGGAAGAATTCTACAGATTCTTCTGGTACTGATGGTGCAATAGAAGGTCAAAGTCCAGTGGAAAATTGTGCAAATAGGGTATCCTGTGCTACACGAGGTGCAGAACAAGCCAAACAGAAACAAATAGCTGCCACCAAACAAGCAGAGATAGCCCTAGTTGTTGCAACACCTTCCACCATACCACCACCTGCATGATTTACTCATTGGTCAACTCAGCTAGCAGCACGTTCCCATGCTACCTTGCCACCTAACACTACTTCCGAAGCACTCTTGACACAAGATGAGTTGGCAAGATCAGATGAACTTTGTGAGCTTCGACAGGAAGAAGGTAGTTGCTGGAGTCAAGTTATAGTTGCATGCTTCTTTATATGTAGTCTCACAGTTTGATGTACACTAACACTTCCTATGTTCTTTATTGGACTAGAACCTAGGCGCAAGAGGAAACAAACATCAGGGATAATGCTCAATAGGTTAACTAAATCTAGAGGAGGAAGAATGGAGATCCGTTTTGAGGCAGGATTAAAAAATCCACGTGATGCTATAGAGTCAGCCAAGTTAGTATCAGAGGCAGCGGTTTCCGTTAGGTGTCATGTACGTATCCTCCCAACATGGACTTAGTACAGGAATGACAAAGACAAAACTCAGTTCAACACCTTCCTCGACCATTTATTTGTAAGTATGGTTATGTATGGAAACTAGTAATATCTTCTTACTCTGTCCCATACTTTCTAGGTTGCTAATAATGAGACTCCCATAATTTTCAACAGATGAGGTTCAAGTTGGATAGCCAAGATGGTGCAACTAGAGAAGCTTGCACCCATGTTTTCAAGTCTACTCTGCGACAGTATCGGTATAACTTGAGGAAAACTCACTTTGAAGGCAAGGCTAATAGTGAACTTGCCCAAACATCTCCAGTGGAAAATATATCCGATGAAGACTGGAGAGGCCTTATTAAACACTGGTCTGATCCGAAGTATCAGGTACATTATATATATATATGTGATCAGATCACATGCTGAAGTCCTATTTATGCACGTGCCACACAAATCTATCTTCCTGTAGGTGAACTGTTCGAAGAACAAGGCCAACCGTATGAAAGTGAAATTCCAACAAACGACAGGATCTCGCAGCTATATCGCACACTGCGAGGCTCTTGTAATTAGCTTTTGTTTCACTCTTTTCGTTGTACCATATTATCAGATCTATATTGACTAGTTCCAAATGTAGAGGAAAGCCCGCAAGGACCAAAAAGTACCTGAATCAAATACTGTGGAAATCTTCAAGGACTATCACACCAGCAAGACGAAGGGCATGACTACACCAGTCAAAGCCGCTATTGTAAGTCCTTAATCCTCATGCCTTTTAACTAGTACTGACTCTGACTCGTGCCTTGAACTGCATGGTTTGCAGCCAATGTCTATTACTCTTTTCAATTTTAGACACAATTGTCTTAGCGTATCATTGCACCTTACAAGGTTTAAAAGAGAGTAGTGATGTTCCTTTGATCTTGACCCGTAATCTAGTTCCGTGCAGGAATTGCCCACACAATGTTACAATTGCCTGTTTGTCTGTTCTCAGTTGTTTTGTGATATGAATGATGTCATACTATGCTTAACGTATTATAAACTTTGTCTCTTTATCCTTAGCTGTCAATACAATGTGAAGAAATAGACAATACATTAGCCATGGTACATGGTCATATGTTTGGAAACTGGTTTTATTATGTACTTTGCAGTAAAATACAACTAATATTTTACATGGGTTCACCAGAATAAGTTCTATATATAGACCTAAGCTATTTTGTTTGGTTTTGCTTCCTCCTTAATATCTTCAGTTCTGGTACTACTAATGTAAAAACTCAACTTTTCAGCAAGCCTTCTGAAGGTGGCGAGGCAACTATAACCGCAATGTCAGCTCTAGATGCAGTGGGTCAGTACCTCTCCACTAACAATGCGAAAAGCACGTTCCTGCGTAATACTGGGTTGGTTGTTAAGGCAATCTCATCCAAACTGCCTCATGATCAAGATATGCAAGCTCAAAACAATGTTATATCTATGCTCCAGACACAACTCCATTCCCTAACTGAGACCCTTTGTGAAACAAGGATAGACATTGTTCGATGGCGTCAAGATATGCATTGTTTTGAAATGAGACTATCAGCCATTTGCTATGTTGTTTAGGAGCCTAGGATAAATGAAGGCAAAGGTTATGGTGCTCCATCGGACAATACAACATGAAAACGTAACGGTCAGGTCAAATGAACTGAGCTTCTGAACTTCTGGTGGTGCATTTATCTGCTAGACTGTTAACTTTTATGCCAACCTTCCTTTTGTTTTATAGTTGTAATTTGTTTTGTTGAGATACAAATTTTTTTCTTAACATGTAGCCACCAGCTGAACAAAACAACAAGCCATTTTTGTATGGTGTAGGGTGTTCCCTATATTTGCACTGGTGGCAATTTTTGATGCCCAGTGGATGTAATCTGTGCAATCGCCTTAATAGCCTAGCGTTAGTTTCAAGCTTATTTATTTCCTAGTCTTCTTTTTCCCTGGTTTTCTAGTGGCCACAACAACCATGGGCCATATCCGGTCCGTGGTAACTGAGGGAGTCCTGGATTAGGGGGTCCTCGGACAGCCGTACTATATACTTTGGCCGGAGTGTTGGACTATGAATATACAAGAATGAAGACTTCGTCTCGGGTCCGGGTGGGACTCTCCTTTGCGTGGAAGGCAAGCTTGGCAATTCGGATATGTAGATCTCCTCCCTTGTAACCGACTCTCTATAACCCTAGCCCCCTCCAGTGTCTATATAAACTTGAGGGTTTAGTCCGTTGGACAACAACAATCATAATCATAGGCTAGCTTCTAGGGTTTAGCCTCTACGATCTCGTGGTAGATCAACTCTTGTAATACTCATATCATCAAGATCAATCAAGTAGGACGTAGGGTATTACCTCCATCGAGAGGGCCCGAACCTGGGTAAACATTGTGTCCCCTGCCTCCTGTTACCATCCGCCTTAGACGCACAGTTCGGGACCCCCTACCCGAGATTCGCCGGTTTTGACACCAACATTGGTGCTTTCATTGAGAGTTCCACCGTGCCGTCACGATAAGGCTCGATGGTTCGTCTTGTTGTCAAGGACAACATTACCTTGGGGGGAGCCCTGGCTTTAGCCCAAACCTTCCGACTAGGCGGTTTCTTCATGACTGCCCCTCCGGCCGGTGCGCCGACGATGACTTCTCGGGTCATCAAAAATAGACTCCAAGTCGGCTCGTGATTTGCCGAGCAGATGGATCCAATAGAGCTCTCTTCCCTGAATGAGCTCTTGGATCGCATCGCCGCCCTAGGAGTCGCAACGGACTATGATCGGATCGGGCTTAAACCTGACCAAAGGGAGTCACCGGTCACCCGTCAGATAGCGGTAGTGGAGGAACAATGTAGCAATTCTTCCTCTATTTTGAGGACAAACTATGTTCGGATTCCCGAGCTCTCCGAGCCGGATACCCGTCAACAGGAGGGCATGGCCCAAGCTGCGAACCTAGAATCAGACAGCGGGCCAGAACTATTGGGCAACATCTCGGAGTCCGAACTGCCAAGCTCGGAAACTCCTCCGCCCCTTGATCTCAGATCGGGTCAGGGTTTGGACTTAAATCTACCCACCCACCCAGATTCAAGTGATTTTCCCATATTAGACAAGAGCCCCAAGAGACAGGACATCACTATTGGGCCAGATTCCTTCTTGCAATGAGCAAGGTCAAGGACTGTCGCGAGGAAGATGCAATTTCATTCTTTTCCAAAAATTGCACGAACATGGGAATTCTCAACGCCATAGGTCACCGTGACATAGCACACTTTGCTGACTTGGCGGCCATAGTACGGAGGTACTGTGCGATGGAAGGCGCCTGGAAAACCCAAAGAAAATTCTGGGACCCTCCGGCTCTCACTAAATCCCCTATCCGAACTAAAAGGGTGTACCCTCGTAAGTCATCCGATCCAACCGCAAAGAAGCAAAAACCCACTAAAGGGCATGGAACTGTATTGGAGGGATGGATCAATGGGACATGCAAAATTCACAGTACAGCAGATGCCATGCCAACACACAGCCTTAGAGCATGTTGGATACTCCGACAGGTGGCCAAGAGTGGCGAGGATATCCTCATCAACAATACGGCAGAGCACCATCAGGTGGAAAACAACAATACAGTATTGACAGTCTTCGAGATCTTCGCCTCAAATAATAGGCGCAAACAAACACTCCACAGCCTTGCCGAAGTCTGCCACGTTGCAACAATAATTCCATGGAACGACACGGCCATAACCTTCAATGCCAGTGATGAACCTCAATTCCGAACATCCCGAGCACCAGCCGCTTTGGTCCTAAGTCCAATTGTGGACGGCTTCTGGCTTACTAAAGTGCTCATGGACGGTGGCAGCGGATTAAACCTCATCTATGAGGAAACTCTTAGAAAATGGAAATAGACAAGAGCTGCATTGAGCAAAGCAGCACGACCTTCAGAGGAATCATCCCTAGCCGGGAGGCACGATGTGTAGGAAAAATCACACTAGATGTGGTATTCGGCACGCCGGAGAATTACAGGTCCGAAGAAATCACATTCCAAGTGGCCCTGTTCAGTAGCGGATACCACGCCCTTTTAGAGCGGGAAGCATTCATGATCTTCCAAGCTATACCCCATTACAGGTGCATGAAGCTCAAAATGCCCAGGCCCAATGGAATCATCACTCTGGCTAGTGATCCGGACATAGCACTCCGCGCCAAAAAGAAAAACAGCCGCACTAGCCCTCGAGGCGTTATCCGAAGCCCTCGCGGCCGAAGAACTAACTGTGCTGCGCTCCACGATGGACAGGGACGATGTGATACTCGACAAAAGACCCAAGTCCACCTCTTTTAAACCAGCGGACGAAATAGTCAAATTCCAGGTCCACCCAACGGACCCTACCAAAACAGCATCCACCGGGACACAGCTGAACCCCACAACAAACGTCGCACTGCGGGAGTTCTTGCGCGAGAATTGGGACATCTTTGCCTAGCATCCTTTAGACATGCCAGGAATCCCACACAGGCTGGCCGAGCATAGACTTAACATCCTAAAGGGTTCAAGCCGGTCAAGCAGACTCTTCGGCGTTTCTCTGAGCCTAAGCAACAAGCCATGGGAGAGGAGCTAGCCAAGTTACTCGAAGCCGGATTCATTAGAGAAATAAAACATCCAGACTGGCTAGCAAACCTGGTGATGGTACCAAAAAAGGACAAATCCTAGCGCCTATGTGTTGATTTCAAGGACCTTAACAAGGCCTGCCCCAAGGATCCCTTCCCCCTCCCACGCATCGATCAAATTATCGATGCTACTGCAGGACACGACTCATTGTGCTTCCTCGACGCATACTTTGAATACCATCAAATTAAGATGGCGGAGCCCGATCAAGCCGCAATGGCATTCGTCACCCCATACGGCCCCTTCTGTTTTAACACGATGCCTTTCGAGCTCAAAAATGCCGGTGCAACCTATCAATGCATGATTCAGACATGCTTGGAAACACAAATCGGCAAAACAGTGGAGGCATACATAGATGATGTGGTCATTAAAACAAGACACATCGAATCCTTAATAGACGACTTGAGGCTCATGTTCGGCAACCTCCGAACATATGACATTAAGCTCAATCCGGAAAAATGCGTTTTCGGCGTGCCCGCCGGAAAGCTCTTGGGCTTCATCGTCTCCAATAGAGGAATTGAAGCAAATCCGGTTAAAATCCGAGATTTGTCACAGTTGGCTATCCCAACAGACCTCAAGCAAATCCAGAAGTTAACTAGATGTGTGGCTGCCTTAAGCCGCTTCATCTCCCAATTAGGAGAAAAGGCACTATCTCTTTATCGCCTTCTTCGATGCACCGAACACTTCGAGTGGACGGATGCAGCCATGGCCGGATTGGAAGAAATAAAGGCCGTATTGGCCACCAACCCAATCTTGGCCGCACCAAACGTTGGTGAACCAATGCTGTTATATATAGCGGCAACATACCAAGTTGTAAGCGCAGTGCTCGTCGTCGAACGAGAGACGGGTGGACATAAGTTCCCGCTTCAAAAGCCGGTATACTACGTATCCACCATCCTCACTCCATTTAAATCACGGTACCCACATTACCAAAAGATAGCATACGCGGTCTTCATGGCATCCTAAAAACTACGACACTACTTTCAAGAGTGTTCAATTATGGTGGCCTCCGAAGTACCACTCAACGACATAATAAATAACCGCGATGCCACGGGCCAGATTGCTAAATGGGCTATCGAGCTCCTCCCGTTTGACATAGCATATAAACCACGGCAAGCCATTAAATCGCAGGGACTGGCTAATTTCATCGACGAATGGACGGTAGCAGAACTCCCTAAAGAGTACGGCGCGTACTCCAATTGGATGATGCACTTTGACGGCTCTAAGATGCTGCTGGTCTGGGGGCAGACGTTGTCTTGAGATCCCCCACCGGAGATATAGTCCAGTACGTACTCCAAATATTATACACAGACTCCAACAATGCAGCAGAATATGAGGCCCTGTTGCATGGTCTCCGAATAGCAATCTCCATGGGCATTCAAGGCCTTGAGGTGCAGGGGATTCGAACCTCGCAATATCTCAAATAAACGGGGACTTTGATGCCAAGGACCCAAAAATGGCGGCTTACCGCAATGTTGGCCTCAAAATGTCAGCTCGGTTCGAAGGCCTCGAATTCCACCATGTGGCCCGAGAAAACAATCAAGCGGTGGATATCCTTGCCCGCATAGGCGCTAAGCGCGCCCCTGTCCCACCTAATATCTTCTTGGAAAGGCTGTTTAAGCCATCCGGAGTGTGGGATAGGGAGTCCAGCAGTAACAGTCCGGATCCGGCCACAACACCAGACCCCGAACACTCTAACGTAATCGGAGGCTCTGCCACAGAAATAACTCCTTTGGCCCACGTGATTATGGTTATCATCGCCCCATGGACAGAACCCTTCTTGGCTTATCTAAAGCCTACAAGGTCCACAAGGGAGAGCTTTATAAGAAAAGCGCTACCAGAGTCCTTCAAAGGTGCATCTCCGAAGAAGAAGGACGGCAACTTTTGGCAGAAATTCATGCTGGACTTGGCGGGCACCACGCTGCAGCTCGGGCCCTTGTAAGCAAGGCCTTCCGTATAGGTTTTTACTGGCCGACAGCCCGAGCGGACGCACAGGACCTCGTCCAACATTGCGTCGGTTGCTAGCTTTTTGCAAACCAAATCCATATGCCGCTTACCGCTCTCCAAACAATCCCCATTACTTGGCCCTTCGCGGTCTGGGGGCTTGATATGGTCGGACCCCTTAAAGGGGGAAGCCATAAGAAAAAATGCCTCTTGGTTATGGTAGACAAATTCACCAAATGGATAGGGGCCAAACCAGTTAAAACGGCCGAGTCTGGACCAGTGATAGACTTCATATCCGGGGTTGTACACCATTACGGTGTCCCCCATAGCATCATCACCGATAACGGCTCGAACTTTATAGTCGACGATGTAAAAACTTGGTACAGTAAAATGGGCATCAAGCTCGATTACGTCTCTGTCTATCACCCGCAAACTAACGGTCAAGTCGAGCGAGCAAATGGTCTTACCATGAGCGGCATTAAACCCAGATTAGTGCGATCCTTGAAGAAATCGGATACGCACTGGGTAGAGGAGCTTGACTCCGTACTATGGGGGCTACGGACCATGTCGAATCACACTACCGGATACACACTGTTCTTTACGGTGTACGACGCAGAGGCGGTATTGCCCTGCAACATTATTCATGACTCACCTCGAGTGCACATGTACGAAGATAAAGAAGCCGAGCTTGATCGGCAGGACAGTTTGGATGCCTTGGAGGAGGAGCGTGACATGGCAAAAGCCCGCTCTCAATTCTA
Source organism: Triticum aestivum (assembly GCF_018294505.1). Lineage (NCBI taxonomy): Eukaryota > Viridiplantae > Streptophyta > Magnoliopsida > Poales > Poaceae > Triticum > Triticum aestivum. The sequence goes on from NC_057812.1 coordinate 429,803,924, forward strand.
CCAACAACAGGCTCGACGGTATCAAAGCAGAGAAGCACGGGCCAAAACTTATAACATTGGCGAACTCATTCTACGCCTACTAGAGAACAAAAAGGACAAGCTCAAGACCAAATGGGAAGGTCCCTTCGTCATTGACAGAGTTCTGACCGGTGGAGCGTACCATCTTCAGGATGCATCGGACAATCGACTCAAGCCAAACCCATGGAACGCAGCCATACTCCAAAGGTTCTACGCCTAACGCCGGACTCTGTGTTCGTCCCCTTACCTCCATCATCATTTTTTAATATCTGGTATCTGTCTTTTCTTTCTTTCTTTCTTCCCTTTTTCTTCATGGCCTTAACAGGTTAGAATGTGTCTTGACTGCACAATCTTGACGCGCTAAGCGTGCTTATTATACCTGGGGGCTTCCTGTACAAAAGCTTAATATAACTATGTTCCGGGCTCTATGCCCCCGCACATGTGTTACTTTTCCACATGTACCTTTTCTTCGCCATTACATGCATCGATATAACTTAAGTTTTGGCCAAGCTGGGTTGCCTGGCTCTTGTGTTTATGCCCTAAGTTCCCGTTAATTCGGCTAGGGCATAAGGGGAGCACCTCTGCGATTGTTACTGTCGGGTCAGCCAGATGTGTACCTCAGACTGGGTGAAGCCAAAAGCTAGCGTTCTTAAGGGAATATTCGGTCGGTGGACAAAAGATGACTTTTATTTATTGTAATACATGCCCCCAGATGTCTATATCCTGTGCCTCCTTTTGCAGTTCGGACATGCACATTAATGCATGCGTACCCAGGGAAATGAAACCTTAACGGAACTATTCTCCCTGGAAGATGTTTCTTACTATCCATGTAATATAACATAACTAGTTGGCTACTTGTCTGTTCAAGCACTTATGACCCCTATGCCTGGTTTCCACGCATACCCCAGTTTTTACATAACCGAGCATGTATTTGGATACACTCTGGACTGTCGGGTCCGGAGGTTGAAGCAAAAAGGTCCGCCATGACAAATGATTTATAATCCGGCTAGAGACAATATATGTCAATTGAAGTACATAGTCACTTAGACTGACTATATTCTTCTTCTATACCATCCAACAAACTGTCTAGCCTACAATCCTGTTGGGAATACTTTGCGGCTAATTTAACATGGACATACACCAAACTGACGGGGATCTCTTTCCCATTAGACCCCACAGGTCTGACCTCGCCCATATGGTTCGGGTCTGCCTTGGTATATCGCGTCTTCACTATGGCTCAGGCTTCCCTTGCACCTTGTCGACAGGCTGATATCTTCCATAATAGGAAGCGCCGCCGCACTCCCTTGAGCATCTCTACAAGCTCCCCCATGCCTCCTAGTAGGGAGGCGGATGGCCACAAGGCTTGGGCAATGCCCTGCATCACCTGTCGAACTTGTTCGTGCAGTTGTGAGAGCTCTGGCAGAAGATCACCCGTCGACCCGGGCATCTCCTCTGTGGGACGACCCGTCAGCATACCTACAGATATAACTCTATTAGACGGTTTCTTTGCCAAACTCCATAAAAGTTCGTTCAAGCACTTACTAAAAATGTCGCATCAAAGCCTCTTATTCTCCTTTACGGAGTCAGCAAGCTGGACCCGAACATCGTTCAGTTCAATGCCCAGCCGGGTATTGGCATCTTGGAGATCATTTCTCTCCCGCCTGACCTGTGTAAGCACGCGCTCGCCAGCCTTTAGCTGTCGCTGAGCATGTTGCTAATCCCCTCGCACGACCTCCGGAATAACTCTAGGATCATCTGCAGGATCTATTGTTAGATTTTCATGCATGTCGAATACTAACTGATACCTGTCATTCTTTTAGATAGAAACAAGTGTTACCAGATGGGGCCTTTCCGGACTTCTTCATTGCGGCAACCGTGGCCCGTAGCTTGGATTTGCACTCCTCCAGCTCTTGAGACAATTGGGAATTCTTCTCCGTAAGAACCTACGCCAACAATGATCCTTAAAATCAGTTGTGCCAACTGTTTCATGTCTCAGGGGCTACTGATATACATAATTATTAGATTTTCTTACCCGTATATCCTTCACATACTGGTCCGTGGCTCGGGCAAGGCCATTTTGAGCATCTCGGATATACACATCTCCTGAGTTGAAGGCATCGAACGCCTCTTGAGAGAAACAAGTGTCACGGAGTACGGCCCGGCGACGCCTATGATTCATGGCACTGTCCACTTCGAAATGCGTAGCGGACAGCCTATCTGCATCCTCTATAGGAGGAACATCTGATGTTGGCCCCACGTTAGCATCTGCCTCTATGTCCGGCTCTGGAGCCCGGCTGGTGGAAGCTTGGCCAACAGGCTCTCCAGATATGGTCTGGCGAGCATTTTTCCTGTCAGAAACCATGGACGTTATTATATTTAAAAAAGACGACAACCACAGAGCGGGGTTCTTTTTCATACCTTGGCAGCGGCGTCTAAATGGGGGTTATACATGGAGAACCCATCCAGTGGCTTGATGCGGATGAACTCCTCTTCCTCTCCCTTGTATAGATCAGACAGTATTTTTGCTAGAGCAGCAGTGGAGTCCGGTCCCTTACGACCGCAGCGGGTGGCATCGTCTTCTCCATTGAAGTGCCACATGGGATGTCCCCGATATTGAAGTGGCTGCACCCCCTGCATTATACATACTGACATAACCTCTATTATTGTCAATCCTGATTTGGCCAGCGTCTTTATCCAGCCCATTAGGTAAAGGACCTCTCTGTCATCTTCCTCCTGGCGGTCCCGAGGGCGCCAGCTGCAGCGTTTCTTCAGAGGGGCGTTATTGAACTCAGGAAGGCCCATCCGAATAGGATCCGGAAGAGGGACGTCCTCCATATAAAACCACTCTGAAGGCCAGTCTTTGGATGTCTTCTTCAGAGTACCGGACAGGTATTCGGTCCCGGCGATGTGCCATATCTCGGCTCCGCCCACTTGATATAGTGACCCCTCCTGTGTATGGGGTACGAGGCAGAATAGCCTCTTCCATAGCTCGAAATGAGCTTCGCAGCCCAGAAACAGCTCGCAAAAGGCAACGTAACCAGCGATGTGTAATATGGAGGTGGGAGTAAAGTTATGAAGCTGGAGGTCGTAGAACTCCAGGAGCCCGCGGAGGAACGGATGGATGGGAAATCCAAGCCCCCTTAGTAGGTAAGGGACGAGGCATACCCGCTCCCCCATGGATGGGTTGGGAAAGGTCTTCGCTTGCTCCCCACCGTTGTAAGTGGCAAGTCAGGCTCGAACGGGGACCATATACGCTGGCGGGAGAAACCACTGGGTCTGTAACTCTACTGATTGATTATGGAGGACGGAACACTTCTTCCAATCACTTGGCTTAGGGCTACGAGAGCGAGAGGAGGAGCTGCGATGGTCGGCCATGATGGGATGGACTTTTACCGGGCGTGCTCTGATGGGTGCTCACTGTGGGAAGATGGTGTGATCTGGATCTGAGGATCCCCATCTCTTTAAATAGACGATTTACTCATATGGTTAGGGTGGCAAGTGTAAAAATGCCCCGACTTCTCGCATTCGCTCGACACATGGAAGATAGTCATTATTAGGCAAAGAAGCCAAGGAGTGCAACATTCCTAGGAAGCCGGACACTACCCGACAGGTATTCGGAATTTGGAGAAGAACCCGCCTTGCAATGCCGAAGACAATCTGCGCGCCAGACTCATCGTCATTGAAGCCTGGTTCTGGGGCTACTGAGGGAGTCCTGGATTAGGGGGTTCTCGGACAGCCGGACTATATACTTTGGCCGGACTGTTGGACTATGAAGATACAAGATTGAAGACTTCATCCCTGGTCCGGGTGGGACTCTCCTTTGCATGGAAGGCAAGCTTGGCAATTCGGATATGTAGATCCCCTCCCTTGTAACTGACTCTTGTAACCCTAGCCCCCTCCGGTGTCTATATAAACCGGAGGGTTTAGTCCGTAGGACAACAACAATCATAATCATAGGGTAGCTTCTAAGGTTTAGCCTTTACGATCTCGTGGTAGATCAACTCTTGTAATACTCATATCATCAAGATCAATCAAACAGGACGTAGGGTATTACCTCCATCAAGAGGGCCCGAACCTGGGTAAACATTGTGTCCCCTGCCTCCTGTTACCATCCTCCTTAGACGCACAGTTCGGGACCCCCTACCCGAGATCAGCCGGTTTTAACACCGATAGTAACCTTGACCCTGCTACGGGCCGTAGGATCCATGGGCCTCCTACGGGCCATCGATAAATGGGCCTCCAACAGGGCCGTAGAATTGGTGGGCCTCGGGCCGTCGGATAAATGGGTCAACATGGGCCGTAAATGGGTGTAATTGGTATCGTCCCAGCATGGTAACGGGCCATTAACAGGTCGGAGGACAACAAAGGCTTAATTATGTCACATGCATAATGGGTCGTTAATGGGCCAGAATATAGGACGGGCTGGAAACGGCACAATGGGTTAATAGGCCAGAAACGGGCCGACTCTTGCCACGGGCCGAATTTGGACCATTAGGGGAATAGGCCAGTAACGGGCCAGAAGTAATCGAGGGCTGAAAAGGAGCCCAAGAACGTATGGGCCGTCAGTAGGCCGAAAGCTAACACAGGCTGGAAATGGCTCATGTGAATCATGGGCCATTAACGGGTACAAAGAAATTTACTGTTCATTATGGGCTAGAGTCACCGTGGGCCTTTAAAGGGCCTAAAGATACGTAGGCCTCATATGGGTCGAAAGACGTCATGGGACATACATGGGCCGAAAGTGAAATGGGCTGGTGTTATATTCGACGGCCCACATGACGTTGTTGGGCCGATTTCGGGTAGGCCCTAACGGGCCGTGAGTTACCGGGCCATAAAATGGGCTATTTGCAAAGAGACCGTTAACAGGCTTTTCATGGGCCAGCCCGCTAACTTTTGACCAAGTAAAACGGGCCGGCTTTTGTAAGATAAATGGACCAGTGGTGGGCCGTCGCACGTGTCGACCTATAATTGGCGCCTATCTGACCCACTAACGAGCTGACATGTGTTTCCTCCGGCCAATCAGAATTTTACACGTGGAAATTTCCCATTGGTCTAGGCTGTTAATGGGTTATCGGATCCAAAACCGGACCTGATAGCTTAATGGTGACCCGTTACGGTGGATGCCACGTGCCAGTCACCCTTGATGAAAGCACTTCTGTGACGCGTGATTTATCGTCGTGGAAGTGGACACTTCCGTGATGATAATTTTCGTAATGTCATGGAACACTTCTATGACAACACAAGTATGACTATCTTGATTCTGTCATAAAATCATCATGGATGTACATGCATGACAGAAAACGTGACCTACTGTGACAAACACGTATCCTCACAGAAGTGTTTTTTTTGTAGTGATCCTCACAAGAAAGAAAGTCTCTAGCTATCTCCTCATCCATAACATAGCCCTTAGGTATCTTAGGCAATTCAAATCTAGGAGAGCTAGGTCTACAAGGTGTTTCATAACTCTCAGTTTCAAAGACTTCATCAGTTTCAGTAATTTCATCAGTTTCAGCATTCTCAATATCTTTAGCTCTAGCAAGTTATTCATCAAGAAATCCACCTAGTGGAACATTATCATCAAGCAAGGTACTAGGATCATTAACATCATCATTCATAGCAGAAGTAGCATCATCAATAACTTATGACATATCAGGATTAATAGCATGTGGTGGTGTTGCAAGTCTATTCAAAACAGAAGGTGCATTAAGTGCAGAGTGTGATGGAAATTGCTTACCTCCCCTCGTCTTAGAGGGAACGGTCTTGGTTCTTGGATCTTTCAGATTCTTCATAGTGATCAATAAATATGAATCCCAAGTGACTCAACAAATATAGCTATGCTCCCCGGCAACGGCGCCAGAAAAAGGTCTTGATAACCCACAAGTATAGGGGATTGCAACAGTTTTTGAGGGTAGAGTATTCAACCCAAATTTATCGATTCGACACAAGGGGAACCAAGGAATATTTGCAAGTATTAGCAGTTGAGTTGTCAATTCAACCACACCTAGAGATCTAATGTCTGCAGCAAAGTGATCAGTAGCACAATAATATGATAGTTTTGATAGAAGTGGTAATGGTAGCAATAGTAATGGTAACAACAGTAACAGTTTTGTAGCAGTTGTAACAGTAGCAAGAGTAATAGTAACTTAGCAAGAGCAATATGTGGAAAACTCGTAGGCATTGGGTCGGTGGATTCATTGGATGATATCATCATATAACAGTCATAACCTAGGGCGACACAGAACTAGCTCTAGTTCATAAATATAATGTAGGCATGTATTCCGCAAATAGTCATACGTGCTTATGGAAAAGAACATGCATGACATCTTTTGTGCTAGCCTACCGTGGACGGGGTCCATAAGGAAACTAAGGGGTATTAAGGCCTCCTTTTAATAGAGAACCGGAACAAAGAATTAACACATAGTGAATACATGAACTCCTCAAACTATGGTCATCACTGGAAAGTATCCCAATTACTGTCACCTTGGGGTTTACGGATCATAACACGTAATAGGTGCATATGGCTTGCAAGATCAGATCTAGAACATAGATATGATGGTGAAAACATAAATGGTTCAGATCTGAAATCATGGCACTCGGGCCCTAGTGATAAGCATTAAGCATAGCAAAGTCACAACAACCTCAGTCTCAGAACATAGTGGATACTAGGGATCAAGCCCTAACAAAAATAAATCAATTACATGATGAATCTCATCCAACTCCTCACTGACCAGCGAGCCTACAAAGGAATTACTCACTCCCGGTGGGGAGCATCATGGAATTGGTGATGAAGGAGGGTTGGTGATGACGAAGACCGAAGATTCCCCTCTCTGGAGCCCCAAACGGGGTCTAGATATGGCCTCTTGATGAAGAACAGGAGGTCGCGGCAGCTCCGTATCGTAAAGCATGATGAAACTTCCTCTCCTATTTTTTGAAAAATAGGATTTTATAGCGGTGGAATTAGGGTCAGTGGAGCCCCGAGGGCCCCACCACCCACCAGGGCATGCCAGAGGGGGGTGGCACGCCCTAGTGTCTTGTGGGCAGCTAGGGCACCCCCTCCGGTGGGTATTGGTTCTAGAAATTATTATATATTCCAAAATAATTCTCCAAAAAGTTTCGTCCAAATCCGAGAACTTTTATTTCTGCACAAAAATAGCACCATGGTAGTTCTGCTGAAAACAACGTCAGTCCGGGTTAGTTTCATTCAAATCATGCAAATGAGAGTCCAAAACAAGAGCAAAGCATTAGGAAAAGTAGATACATTAGAGACGTATCAGCTCAAACCAGCGAGATTATTGCGGCGGTTGGTCAGGAGCCCACTCTTTGCTCCACTTGGAGGAGCTCATGTTCATGTAGGCCAACGTGCTCCTTAGGGAGGATGCGAGGTTTCTCATATCATCAATAGAGCCCTGAAGGTTGTTGAGGTCCGCGTAGGTGTTGTAGTTTTACTGGGTCTGCTCTTCCTCCTCGTCACTTGTGAGATCTTCTTCAGCTACATGTTCAGGTTCTGGCCCTTCTTGGTCAAAAGATGCATCTCCTTCCTGTGCAACATAATGTATTTGTCCATTGTTGATGCAGAAATGGTTAGGCATAGGTGTGGGTAACAAGTACGCCACTCCATGAATTTTGATACAATGACGACCATTATGAACTACTACCATACCAGCACTAGTAAGAACACGAATGTTAACATGGGTGTTACCGACAATGGGGCGGTGGTGACTGTAGTCAAGGCCAAGGGAGTTGGCTAACATGGTGATCACTCCTCCACACACAATATCTCCTTGTGCATGATTGGCTTGATGCACGAGGTGTAGCAAAAGTATTGCCCCCAAGTTGGGCGAATAACCGACGTACAAGTTTGCTACTTTCCCAAGAACTACATGTTCTCATCATTCACCTTAGAAACTTCTCCTTGTGCCTGCAATGAGTTAGTGATAACATAGTAGAAATAATGTATAGCAAGACTTTCAATGCAACTGGCTCTTAGCTTAGAGCCATGATGACTCATCCTAAGAAAGGATTGCCTCAGGTGTGGGTCAGTGAAATCATAAACATATCTAATATCAGCATCATTGTTGGGTAAGCCAAAATAATTACACCACTCAACAAAGTGATGTTAAAGTCTTGGTTAAGGAGACAGAAAGTGATTCTCTCCTCCTTATATACATTTGGCACTAATCCAACATTGTGCAAGAAAGTGTTAAAAAACTCTAGCATTAATTGTTCATAGGTCTCACATCCCTGATAAACAAAATGGTGCAACCCGACATTATGACAAAGCAAATTAAAATCATGAGTGATTCCTAGCTCAGCGAGAGTACTCGCACAAGCCCATTTGGTTGCTTTGATCTTCCTTGTTGTGAGCTTTTGGAACTTCTTTCTTGCTCCACAGTCGGTGAAGACGACCCCCTGAGTGAAAACTTGTTGTTCTTTCACGATGGATGAACTCGAATTACCGTGTACGCGAGAAGACCTCCATGTAAACATATATAAAATAATTTTTCAGTCTAATATAATAAAACAATAATGATCCTACGGTACTCACATCATCATACTCCTCTAAAAACAAAACAAATCCATGCAAAACTCAGGTTCGAATAAAAAATATGCATCTCCAATTCATGGCAATGCTAGGCATGTAGAACACGGATTTGCAAAAAATAAGTTCGGGATCGGAAGAGAAACATACCATAGATCGATCAGGTGGAAGGATTCAAACTGAAAACGAATGAGTAGAGAGATCGGGCGAAGTTTTCTAGGGTTTGGAGGAAGAAGAAGAAGAAAAGAGACAGATGGGGCGAAATACCTCCTTCCTCGGGCTTAGTGGAGCCTCCAGGGTTCCAAACAACCGCTCATACGGGCGCAAGCGCCCGCATGGAATGCCGCTGTTCTCCTTGATCACTTACCTGCGCCTGCGCGTAGATGAAACGACCGCTGGAACGGGCGCTGGCGTCAGTTTTGAACGCCGCCATTCATTCTGTTCTTTTTGTGCTCTTGGTCGAGGATGTCAAACGACCCCTCGAAAGAGCATGTGTGCCCGTTTGTAACGCCGTCAAACGCTCCGGACTTGGCGATGGTTTCTGCAGAGAATCAAAACAACCGCTGAAACGAGCATTTGTGCCCATTTGAAATGTCGTCCTTCACTCTGTTGTCTCTGTTGTTTTGGACTGGAACCTCCTGCAGGTCAAACGATTGCTACGATTGCAGGAAGGGCTATCTTTTGATATGTTTCTTCTAAAACTTGGATCTTCTTTATTTTCTTGTGGTGTTAGTTCCATAGCAATACATAGACATATGTCCAGGCATTCAAACATCAACTAGCATATAAACCACCTTGCACAAGGCTAAGCCTTCATTAGAACAACTCTTCCAAACTAATTTCTTCACATGGAACTTCAATCACTCCTTCATTTAAAACAAAAACAGAAATCTTACTTGTCTATTTTATTCACGTGGGCTGCCTCCCACAAAGCGCTTGTTTTTGGTCGGATAGCTTGACCATAGTGGTAATCAAGGTGGTTCTAGAACATTGAGACCATAGCTTCTGGCATTCAAAATGATGCCTCCTCCGGTGTAGGTCTTCAATTTATTTTTCCCGGGGAAATGCCTTATAAAGGGATCTTTAGCTGGTAAATCAAGATGAACATTTCCCTCAAACACATTTATCACAGCTTTGATAGTCCCTAGAAAAGGCCCACCGAGAATTATAGGAGCAACTGGATCTTCAAGCATATCTACTATGACTAAATCAATCATGACAAGGCAATCATTAATTTGAACTATGACTCCATGCTTAATCCCTACTACCTGAGTAAAAGTAGAATTAGCCATATTCAATATAATCTTAGTACTAGCATAAGGGCCAAGATTGAGACTATCATAAACAAATTTGGGGATAGTGTAAACACTTGCCCCTAGATCACATAAAGCACTAAACATATTAAGTCTTGTCTCAACCTCTATAGTTGGTTCAAAAGCATCATCTTGCTTAGCTGGCAACTTACTGAATAACTTTTTTTCCTTTCATCATCAAGTTCACGTACCTTGGTTGCAACGTGTTCAACAAAAACATTATATGCCTCATCGTTAGTTACCTCCGGTAGTGGATACTTCATGGATATCATCTTGACAAAATATGCAATGGTATAGTTGTACTTTGGCACAACTTGTGTCAAGTACTTCAGCTTTCTCTTTATCACGTCTTACCATTTTGACTTCTTCAACTGGTTTAGGCTCTGGTTTACTTACAAACTTGGCCAAAATCAAGGCTTGGCTTTCTGCTATCTTTGCCACTTGTGCCTCCATATTCTTGGATCTGGCTTCAAGTATCGGCACATCATTTGTTAGTACAACAACCTTACCTATCAACTGAATGAGTAAGTTATCATGATTCTTCAAGATATTCTTGAAGTTTTCATTCTGCTCAGTCTGGCTAGCAATAAAACTTTTAAGAGTTTCTTCAAAAGTATTTCTATTGTTACCATTAGCTCCACCAAAATTATTTGATGCTCCTCCATTATTAGGATAAGGAAGTTTAGGATCATAACTATTGTTTTTCCAATTGGGATTATAGCTATTAAGGGCAATAAAATTCACATCTCTAGTATCTTCATCGGTGATGGCATTGACATTTACCTCCTCTTTACCTTTCATCAGAGAGATAAGTTCTTCTAGCTTGGTTGTCAACTCTCAGCTATTTTCTTATATAGCCTTCACTTTCTTGATGGTGGTTCTTTCAACATGCCATTGGGCATGGTTCTCTTGCATATCATCTTCTTGACATCTTCTATGAGTTTTCCCATGATTTTTCCTCCTCGACTGTATCAAGAATAGTTTTTGACATATGATTCAAACCATTATAAAACATATGAAGGATTAACCACTCCTCCATTCCATGATTGGGGCAATTTCTTATAGCTTCTTTCATTCTATCCCACACAAGCACTAGTGGCTCACATTCCTCTTGCTTGAAACCTATAATCTCAGAACATAATTGCATAATTTTTGCAGGTGGGCAAAAGTTAGACAAAAATTTGCAGCAACAAGCATCCCAAGAAGTAATACTACCTTTAGGCAAAGCTAAACCCCATTCTTTAGCCTTTCCTCTCAACGAGAAAGGAAAAAAGCGAAGTTTCCGAGCATCTGGATCATAATCCATTGTGCGTGTCATGTTGCACAATTCGGTAAAATTATGTAAGTGCATACCTACATCTTCAGAACTAGAGCCTCCAAATTGGTCATATCAAATCACGGAAACTAAGTTCGGTTTGATCTCATATTCTGCAGCTCCAACATCAGGTTGTGCTATAGGTTCACGCATGAAATTGTTGCTAGGAGTAGCAAAACTCCCAAGATTTTGAGCCATTGTAACTTTTTGGATTTTTCAACTGATAAGACTTGCAACAAAATAAAACTCAAACTAAAACTTAAAAGTAAAGAAAAAAACTAAAAATTAACTTTAACAAAAACTCTAAACACAAACACTAGGAATACTAAACTCCTCCCCGGCAATGGCGCCAAAAAAGGGCTTGTTATCTCCTTTTTGTTTACCCGGTATTGGAACTAAAAAGAGTATCCGGCATCTATTTCCCCATAGGTGACCCTGAGTTATCAAACCCATGAGAGGAAGATTCTCTTGAAGCAATGGTCTCTAGCAAGCTATTGCTAAAGTGTCAAATCCAGCTTTTCATGGGATCAATAAGAAAATAGTGATTCAAACACTTATAATAAAAATAAAATACGGGGATGAGGTCTTAATGCTTACAACCATGTATTGGTGCTAGGATAGAAAATGATTTAGCTTATGCTCGGCAAGCCACCCATCAAGAGGTGCTTTCGTTTGGAATGGGGGATGTGTCCAAATAACATCCTAAGCAACACAAGTCTTGCATCAAGAATCAGTTGTCCTACCGAAGGCCCTATCCTTCTTGCGGGGTTGCCCCGATAATTATGATAATAATAACAGACAAAAGCTTTGGGCGTTCAATGACTACAGCTCATGTATCACCAAGGATATGATCTGTGTTACCCTACTAAACCTTACTGTCACCGGTGTTTGGTATAACACTTCATGATTGCTACTTGTGAACTACGTTGGGATTTCCCCGAAGAGGAGAGGATGATGCAATACAATAGAGATATGTATTTCCCGCAGTTAAGAACCAAGGTTATCAATCAAGTAGGAGAACCACGCAATACCTTGTTAGCAGCACCTGCACACAAATAACAAATCCTTGCAACCCAACGTGAACAAGGGGTTGTCAATCCCTCGGCGGTTACCTGCAAGATTAAATTGTGTAGTAATTGATAGATAGATCGAACAAAAAGACAAAATAAAATAAATAAAGTAAAATTGCAGCAAAGTATTTCGAGGATATATATATGATAAAAGTAGACCCGGGGGGCATATTTTTCACTAGAGGCTTCTCTCTTGAAAATAGCATACGGTGGGTAAAAAATTACTGTTGGGCAATTGATAGAAAAGCAAATAATCATGATGGTATCCAAGGCAATGATCATGTATATAGGCATCACGTTCGAGACAAGTAGACTGACTCCTTCCTGCATCTACTACTATTACTCCGCACATCGATCGCTATCCAGCATGCATCTAGAGTATTAAGTTCATAAAGAATGGAGTAATAATGCCTTAAGAAAGATGACATGATGTAGACCAAGTAAACTCACGCATGAAGAAAACTCATCTTTTAATACTTAATGGAAACGATACAAATATGTGTCATGTCCCCTTCTGTGTGACGCCCCCGATTCGACCGTACACTAATCATACACGCAAATGTGTACGATCAAGATCAGGGACTCACGCGAAGATATCACAACACAACTCTAGACACAAATAAAATAATACAAGATTTATATTACAAGCCAGGGGCGTCGAGGGCTCGAATACATAATCTCGAATACACAAGAGTCAGCGGAAGCAACAATATCTGAGTACAGACATAAGTTAGACAAGTTTGCCTTAAGAAGGCTAGCACAAAAGCAACATCGATCAAAAAGGCAAGGCCTCCTCCCTGGGAGCCTCCTAGCTACTCCTGGTCGTAGGCGGTCTCCACGTAGTAGTAGGCATCGGTGGTGGCATCTGGCTCCTGGGCTTCGACATCTGGTTGCATCAACTAGAAAGAAGAAGAAAGGGGGAAAAGGGGGTAGCAAAGCAACCGTGAGTACTCATCCAAATTACTCGCAAGCAAGGATATACACTACATATGCATTAGTATCAATGAAATGGGTAGTATCTATGGACTGAACTGCAGAATGCCAGAAGAGAAGGGGAAAGCCTAGCCTATCAAAGACTAGCATCTTCAAGCAGCTTCAAGCATCTTACAGCATCAGAAGAGATAAGAGTAGCATAAAGTGAAGTAGTAGTAGTGTTATCAACCTCGGCCAGAGATACTTGCTCGACTCCCCATGAGAAATCAATCTCGGAGCCATACTATCTAGTTATCACCTCACGTATCCAGTTCTAGTTGTATCGATCGGGATACAACTCCAAGTGTCCATCACTATAGGACAGGCTATCGATAGATGTTTTCTTCCCTGTAGGGGTGCACCAACATACCCACCACGCTCGATTAACTTCGGCCAGACACACTTTCCTGGGTCATGCCCGGCCTCGGCCAACCGATACGCCGCAACCCGACCTAGGCTTAATAGAGAGGTCAACACGCCGGACTAAACCTATGTCCCCAGGGGTCTTGGGCCATCGCCCTAGGAACTCCTGCACGTTGCGTGGGCGGCCGGTGAGCAGACCTAGCTACCTCCTTAAAAAGGCAGGTGCTTACTAGTCCAACCTGGCGCGCACCGCTCAGTCGCTGATGTCTATTAAGCTTCGGTTGATGCATATGACGCAGAACGCCCATACTATGCCCACGTGATGGTTAGTGCTATCAGGCCAGAGGCCCCTCGGATCAAATATCCAAATTGTAGTGGATTAGGATCATCTGGTAACGAGCAGAGACTCACGATCGATGTGACCCCGTCTCCCTACCTCGAGGACTTGCGGCAAGGGCTAAGAATGCCCGGCCACGCCTCATAATTATCTCGCGGGCACCCTCCAAGTCAACCCGACTCCACATCACTCGCAATTAAGCTCGCGCTGGTTCCCCTCAGGGCCGACCCGTCTTTAGTAACAAGGTTCAGTGTAAAGTCATAGTAACCATAGTAATTGTGTGTCTAACACTAAGGGGAACCCAGAGGAACCACCCTCGATGGATTCCACTCGATGTAATCATCAAGGTGAACGTAAGAGGAACCATCCTCGAGGTTCACACTTGAGGGGTTGCACGACAGAGTCGTATCGGAAGTGGTTAAGGAGGAAATCACCCTCAATGACCACGACCGAATAGCTACACTACAGAGATCTCATCAGGAGTGATGTATGAGTTTCCACCCTCAGCACTCGATGGTAACTCTGCAGAGTCGAGCGACAAAAGGGGCGTGATGTGATGTGAGGTGTTGGGCTCTAGTCGTCGATCACGTTGATCGAGTCGTCGATGATGAAGCAAGGGAAACAAGGACAAGGTGGGGGTCACTGATGGATCACTAACCAACCTATACTAAGCAGTTTAGGATAAGCAGGTAAGGTAATAATAAGCAGGTTACAAAAGTAGGCTATGCATCATAATAGGGGCAAACAATAACAGTAGAAAAATCTAATCCAAGCATGAGAGAATGGAATGGGCGATATGGGGATGCTCAAAATGGGGGGGGGGGCTTCCCTGGAAGCTCCACTGAAAGGGAAGAGGGGTCGTCGTCAATGTAGTCGATCACAGCGGCAGCGGTCTCGCGGTCTATCGAAGAGAAGAGGGGGAAGAAACAGTAAATACATAGCAAGCAAGAGCATAACAAGACTACAAGTAGAGCTAGAAGTGTTGTAACGCGGTTCTACACAATACCGGCTCGGGGGAAAACATCCGGGAATGTCTTCCCAAAGTCTGGCATTTTTAGACAGATGAAACAGAGGGGAAAAGTTGCGTGTTTGCTATGCTGTCATGTGACATATGAATGGACCGTGTATTCGGATTCGTCTCATCGTTCTGAGCAGCTTTCATGTATAAAACTTTTTCATCCGATTTACGGATTATTTTATATGATTTTTCAAAGATTAAAAGATTTCTAGAATTTCTGAAATTCTACTAAGTCTTAAAATCTGTTTATTGACTAGCTAATTTGTGAGGGCTATAATGGGTTATTCATAGCTCTAATGGGGATGATTCCTATAGATGAATTACTCTACTCCAAGAGTACTACCAATCCATGCCATCTGATGGCATGAACAGTGCATGTAGCTAGTCCAAATACAGCCCAAAACTAGCTTAGTTAGTAATCTGTTTCTTCAGTTTCCTCTGTTAACAGAAGATGCACTTTTGTCATTGTTGTAGCAATTAATCCATGCACCTACTGGACTTGTTCCAGTGAGATGAAATGGAGTTGGACAAGTGTACAAACTATTCCCATCATTTTTATTTATTTTCGAAGTAATTTGCTCTCTGTTTTGTTGATGCAAAAAGGGCTAGTCAGCAAACAGCACCAGTAAAAAGCTAGCTACTGCTACAGTAACCGAATGTTACTATAGCAGCGCCGCACTAGTAGCAGCAGGCAGCGAGCAACACAGCAGCACAACAGCGGGCGAGAGCGTCCGGCTGCGGCGAGGAAACGAGCGGTGCCCTGAGAGCGGCAGGGAGAGTGGCCGTGGGGTGGGCGTGGCCTGGCGCTGGCGCGGGCAGCGGAGTCGGGCGCGAGGAGCGGCGGGGCAAAGGCGGAGATGGCCGCGTGGGCGCGCGGGCGGGCACGCAGCTAGAGCGGCGGCAAGGTAGTAGGCCGTGGGCGAGCGGCTCAGCAGGCGCGGTCAGGAGTTGGTGGAGCAGTAAGGCAACGGCAGCTACAAGTGCGTGAGGCGCGACAGAG
The DNA here is from genome assembly GCF_018294505.1 of Triticum aestivum. Classification (NCBI taxonomy): domain Eukaryota; kingdom Viridiplantae; phylum Streptophyta; class Magnoliopsida; order Poales; family Poaceae; genus Triticum; species Triticum aestivum. Next base: position 429,819,869 of record NC_057812.1, read on the forward strand.
GCGCAGGAGTCAGGCTCACGGCGTGGCGACAGTCGGGTGAGTTACGGGGACGGAGGCATGCGACTCTAGCGGCTAGACGGAGGCTCTGGCCACACCGCAGGGGTGCCCCGAGTGCAACAACGTGCTTGGTTGGCCACGACAATGACGAGAGCAACGACGGCGAGCTACACGGCGGAGCTAGGCTCGGTCGTTCATGATGGTAGCGCTAGACGCAACGAAACAAGGGGGATGCAGAGGAAGGACGAGCAGCGCTCACCGGGTAGGCTCAAGGAGGCCTGTCGAGGGGTTTAGGAGCGTAGTGGTGGCCGTGGTTGAGCGTATCGACCAGCGAAGTGCGGCGGCCGTGGCGGAGGAAGAAAGGCGTGCCCATTGATGGGACGACTCCCTAAGCTTGATCCTATGGTGCAGGCGATGATGATGAAGGCGGCGGAGCTGCAGGGAACGGAGGTGCGGCGGGTAGCGGCCATCGGCCATGGTGATGATGAGGTAGCGACGACAGCTGCGCCGAGAGCTCTGTGGATCGGGGAGTAGAGCGAGAGGAGAGCGAGTGGTGGATCTGGGAGGTGAGGAGGCAAATGGGGAGGGGTGGGATTGAGGGGTCGAGACGTGGCGCCCTTATCCCCTCCCGGCATCGGCGTCGGCGAGGTGGTCCGGGGCGACCAAGCCCCTGTAGCGACCCCAGTCAGGGGAACAGGATGTCGACCGAGGGGGAGTGGGCCAGGCCAGTTGGCTGGCTCTGGCCAAGGGGGTTTTCTTTTATTTGAAATTTTGTTTTTCTCTATTTATTTATTGACAGAGATAGAAAATGATTAATTAGGGTAACCAAAAGAGCTGAGAAAAAGTGAGACTTAGCCTATTAAATAGTTTGTATTTTTAGGCGGTGCCACAAAAACTTTAGAAGAAGATTGAATTAGATGGAATTTGCAGAAACATGGAAAAGCAATTAATTTGCTGAGTTGCCTTGTTTTAATTTGCTATAGTCCATCTTAGCTTGGAGGTGATGTTGTTTTCCTTAACAATCATTTGTTATGGAATTTTTAATAAATGATGGACTATTTTGCAGCAACTTTTCTGCAACTTCAAAACTCACTTGCAAATTGAATTTGATTCCGTAGTGGAATTTCAAATGAGATTTGAATCAAAGGTGATTAAGCACTGTTTCGAAAAATGATTAGCTTAATCACAAAGGGTTACTGTAACATGATACTGGGGGTGTTCATTCTGTCACTGGGATTGAGCACCGCAAGATCGAGCCTATTACAAGGCACCTCTCCCATTGCAATAAAAATCAATCTAGTTGGCCAAACCAAACCAATAGATCAGAGAGAAATACGAAGCTATAAAGATCATGCATAAAAGAGTTCAGAGAAAATTTGATCATAAACTAACAATTCATCGGATCCCAACAAATACACCGTGAAAGTGGTTACATCGAATAGAATTCCAAGAACATCGAGGAGAACATTGTATTAAAGATCGAAGAGAGAGGGAGAGACATCTAGATACTAACTATGCACCCATAGGTCTGTGGTAAACTACTCACACATCATCGGAAGGGCATCAAGGTTGATGTAGAGCTCCTCCGTGATTGATTCCCCCTCCGATAGAGTGCCCGAAAAGGCCTCCAGATGGGATCTCATGGTTCTTCAACTTGCAGTGGCGGAAAAATTATTTTGGCTCGCACTTTGTTGTTTTCCCGGATTTCGAGAATTTATAGAGCCGGAGTTAGGTCAAATAGAGCCACGTGGGCCCCACTAGCCACCAAGGCATGCCTACCCTCCTGGGTGCGCCCTAGTGCCTCACTCTCCCGTTTCATCTTCCGGCCCTCTCCCAAAGCTTCTAGTGTCTCTTTTGTCCAGAAAAAAACTCGCCAAAATTTTTGTGGCATTTGGACTTCGTGAGGCAAAAAAGAGCAACTTACACTAGGCACTAAGTTAATAGGTTGATATATAATTGCTTGTAAATGCATATAAACCATCCATGATTGATACTATAATAGCATGGAACAATCAAAACTTCTAGATACGTTGGAGACGTATCAACGGTCCCCTTGCTCCTAGCCTCACCGGTTCTCAATCTCCATCATCCTGGGTACCTGCAGGGATGAAGATCATGGACAACACAAGATAAACTTCAAGATGCAATTTTATTTCACATACAAGATGTTGTGTCAAAGGCTTCCATTGATCTCCTCACCAAATACTTGGGGCTACAAGGCTCATGCCTCACTCAATACCTTACTGGACTACTCACACATGGAGATCAGATCACGAGAAGAAATCATTGAAGAACACATCTTGAGATTGAATGATTGCAATATGTCTTACAATAGATGACTTGTGTGATGCATGCTACTTCTTGAGCTTGCATTGGTTTTTCCCTTGAAGAGGAAAGGGTGATGTAGCAAAGTAGAGATAAGTATTTCCCTCAGTTAAGAACCAAGGTATCAATCCAGTAGGAGGAACACACAAGTGTCCAATAGTTGTACCCGCACAAGCAAACAAATACTTACACCGAACGCGATAAAGGGGTTGTCAATCCCTTCAAGGTTACTTGGAAGGATGGGATCTGATAGTGATTATAAAAGATAAGTAAAAGTGCGAAATAAAATAAAAGTAAATAAATTGCAGCAAGGTATTTTTGTGTTTTCGATTTTATAGATCTGAAAATAATATCATAAAAGATAGACCCGGGGTCCATAGTTTTCAGTAGAGGCTTCTCTCTTGGAAGAAAGCATATGGTGGGAAAACAAATTACTGTTAAAAAATTGATAGAAAAGTGCATATTTATGAAGATATCCAAGGAAATGATCATGTATATAGGCATCACGTCCGACAAGTAGACTGACTCATGCCTGCATCTACTACTATTACTCCACACATCGACCACTATCCAACATGCATCTAGTATATTAAGTTAACAAGAATGAAGTAACGCCTTAAGCAAGATGACATGATACAGAGGGATAGATCCAATCAATATGAACGAGGGAATAGTGGTACTGGGGGAGGAAAGCGAGGCGAGGGTACGCAGGGGCATAGTGAGATGATGAAGAGTGACCTCGGGATCTCCGGCAATATGGAGATGGAGATGGAGTGGCGCTAGGCGAGAGGAAGACGAGGCGAGGCATGCTATACAGCGGCGGTGAGAGTGACTGCATAGTGCACAAGGTGAGGCTGACTTTGGTAACTCGAACATGCCGCCTGGACTAGTGTCACCTCGGGCACAAGGTCTTGTCACTTCACTGTGAGGACCGAATGAATAATATTTTGACCATCAAGTGTACCACAGTTGTACTACTACTAGTAGTAACATACGGAGTAGTGCCGTATAGCAGAAATAGGTCTCCCGTCTAGCATGCCTCTGGGTTCACTTCATCCTCCAAGTAACATCCATATTGCAAGCATAACCAAATTCTCATGCATGCGGAAGCGCAAAGAAGGGATTTTTTCTCTTTTGAGGATAACCGCACATTCCTTAACCAGAAAAGGTTGCATCTCGCAGGCACGCGCCATTATCAATCCGAACTAGCTACGACACATTTTTTGTGTGAACATATGTTTGTATATATGTTCATCCACCCAAGTTGGTATTGCGTAGGTCCCACCAGCTAGGAGGGGTGCAGAAATAAAAAGGAATCATAAAATGTTTTGCCACGGTGATTCGAAAGAGTGACCTCAACTAACCAGTGGCACATGTAGCGATCGAAGGATGGGCACGCAGATGGACAAGGACCACTCCTCAGTACACTACCCACATAGTCTTTTCATTTTGCAGGTTGGTCTACCTAGCCGTCTAATCAACTGCCTGCATGCCACTTCTCCCATTTACTTCTCCATCGGGAACCAATTTTCCCCGTCTTCTTCACCTCTCCTTCATTTGCATTCAAACCCCACTGGATTCACATCCTCCTTGAGTAATTCCGAAGCCCCTTTAAATAATCACCTTCTTCAGTTGGACTAGCCATCTTAATCCTAACTCTCCAAACCATAGCCCTCTGGTCCAGCGGTTCCAAATGGCGAAGGAGATCAAAATGCAGGTTTTTAGCATCAAACATGTCCTCATCGAAGGCTTGTTCAGCATAGTTGCCACCGTCACCGACCACCCAAGGGTTTTTCGGGAGTGGATCAACAATGTATCCAACTCCCTGCAAAAGGTGGAGATGAAGGTCGTCGGTCTCAACGCGGAGTACACGGAGCGTGCCACTAGGAAGATCCAACGTGTGATAACCCACAAGTATAGGGGATCGTTTGTAGCGTTTTTGATAAATAAGAGTGTCGAACCCAACGAGGAGCTAAAGGTGGAACAAATATTCCCTCAAGTTCTATCAACCATTGATACAACTCTACGCACGCTTTACGTTTGCTTTACTGGAAACAAGTATGAAACTAGAAGTACTTTGTAGGTGTGATAGGATAGGTTTGCAAGATAATAAAGAGCATGTAAATAAAATCTAGGGCCTGTTTAGATAAAGACATGACTAAGTTAATTTTAGTAGAGAGCTTTTGTCAACGAGAAAGTTATCTGTCCCTAGGCAATCGATAACAAGTACCGGTAATCATTCTTGCAACTTTATATGAGGGAGAGGCATGAGTTTACATACTTTCTCTACATGGATCATATGCTCTTATGATTGGAACTCTAGCAAGCATCCGCAACTACTAAAGATCATTAAGGTCGTCAAACCCAACCATAGCATTAAGTATCAAGTCCTCTTTACTCCCATATGCCATAACCAACCTACTCAGGTTTAAGTTTCTGTCACTCTCGCAACCCACCTTAAGCAAATCATGAACATATTGGAACACCCTACAGCAGGGGCCCCTCACGTTTGCGCGAGATGGAGGGCACCGTAGGACAACACCATAAATAAAATATACACTCATAAAAACCAAGATCACGATTAACCCACAAGACAAAACGGATCTACTCAATCATCATAGGATAACCATAGATCATTGGGAAATAATATATGGACTTGAGCACCATGTTTAAGTCGAGATTACAGCAGGGGGAAGAGGTGTTACACCGCTTCATAGAGGGGGAAAGTTGGTGTTGACGGTAGCAAGATTTTTGATGTAGATCGCCATCCCGATCGTTGCCCCGGTGGCACTCCGGTGCCACCGGAAGCGAGGGGGAGAGAGCCCCCCTACTTCTTATTCTTCCTTGGCCTCCCCCCTAGATGGGGGAGGAGAATTCCCCCTCTGTTCCATGGTCTCCTATGGTGGCAGAGGGGCGGGAGACCCTCCGAGATTGGATCTCCCTCTCTGTTCTCTTCTTTTTCGTGTTCCCAGATCTGGCCGAAAACCATTTCTTATATTCCTGGAGATCCGTAACTCCGATTGCGCTGAGATTTTAACACGATTTTTTCCGGATATAAGCTTCCTTTGCCTGAAGTAGAGGTCCAGCCGACGTACGAGGTGGGCACAACCCACCACCGCGTGCCAGGGGCCTCTGGCGTGCCCTGGTGTCATGTGGTCTGTGTGGGCCTCCATTTGCGGTGATTCCAACACCCAAAAATCCCATATATTCCAAAATAATTCTCTGTAATATTTTATTGCATTTGGACTTCGTTTGATATGGATACTCCGCGATACAAAAAACATGCAAAAAACAGGAACTGGCACTGTGTCAGGACCCCGACTCAATGCCACGTCGATCTAGCATGTAACACCTCATATCACTTTGCGGCCTCACGCACGGTATTCCCACGGGTGTCGCCTTACCTTTGCCCGGGACCGTTTGCGCCTTTTGGCACACGTATATGATAGTGTCGCTAGCATCCATATGATAAGGAGCCCGGGCTGACATGGCTAGTCGTAAACCCAAAGTGGCACAAACTTACAGGGACATGCATCCATGACCCAACATCGAACGTGTCGGTCATCAGCGAGTGAATCCAGGCTGTAGCACTGGGCTAGCAGGACTCCGGTATTCATCGCGTGACATTTCCCCGAAGGGACAGACACAGGAACGAAGAAGGACACATGCCGGCCAGCCTAAGTGTTCCGGAGCAGTAGCAAGCTACCATGGCTCGGTGGAAACACTAGGAGACATTTCCCGGTAAGAGAGGCTACTAAAGATAAACAACTAGATAGTCAGATCCCACACATACCAAGCATTTCAATAACATACACACAATATGCTCGATATGTGCAAATACAACATGGCATCACAACATGACTCTATAACTCAAGTATTTAATCAATAGGCTCCGAGGAGCGAGATATTACAAACATGGGTCTCATGACCCAACAAACAGAGCATACAAATCAAAGCACAAGCGGAAGCTATCATGCCTGAGTACAGACATCTATAAATGAAAAAGGCTGAGAAGCCTGACTATCTACCAAATCCTGTTGAGGCACAAGATCGTAGCTGAGGTAACAAGCTAACCGTCGAAGTCCAAGCGGAACTACTAGTGAGACTGAAGTCTCTCTGCAAAATATAAAATAGGCAAACATGAGTACAAATGTACCCAGCAAGACTTACATCAGAACTAACTACATATGCATCATTATCAACAAAGGGGGTGGTGGGGTTTAACTGCAGCAAGCCAGCTTTGACTCGGTGGCTATCTTGAACTACGACTGCAAGTAACTCTTTTGGGGTGGCGCACACGAGTCCACATATTCACCATATCAATACACCACTATGGATCCGCTCCCGTCTCCCTACGAGAACGCCATCCATAGCACTCATGCTTATCTTGCGTATTTTAGAGTATCCACTTTCACTTGTCTATGAACTGATATAAGCAACCCAGAAGTCCTTTTCCGCGGACACGGCTATTCGAATAGATGATGTTAACCCTGCAGGGGTGTACTTCTTCACACACGCTCTCACCACTTACCGCCGTTTACATGACATGTACTCGGCAACCATCAAGCGGAAGCCCAACGTGGGTGTCGGCCACGGCCTGCCTAAACACTCAAGTCTCTAGTCCAGGTTTATCGCCTATTCGGGTTCCATCCATGAGGAGATCCGACCGGAGTTTCACTCACAGCCCCAAACGATGTGAACAGGGTTCCGGAGACACCAAACGGGCGCCCGGGACACCGTGCCACGTGCCTACCGCATCACAGCCCACCCCTACGGTCAGCGCTGCGCACGGCCTCCAGCATACTACAAACACCAGAAACTACTTGCAACTCCTGGACAGAGGACAAGGGTGATTAAGAAGCCGAGAGGGTCCATTGGTTTCGGGCCCAATGCGTGGTAGTAGCTGAATCATGGATCACAAACACAGAACTCAGTTCTTGAGGACGGCTGCAATGAGACAACCCACCATGTACTCCTACATGGCCTCTCACCGCTACCTTTACCAAATCGTATTCACACACTTAGCTTACACACAGTAGGACATGTTCATACACCTCTGATTCATCCCCGATGAATCAGACCTGACTCAACTCTAAGCAGTAGCAGGCATGACAAACAAGCATGAATGAGTAGGCACAACAGGGCTCAAACAACTCCTACTCATGCTAGTGGGTTTCATCTATTTACTGTGGAATGACAGGTCATGCAAAGGATAAAGGGGTTCAGCTACCGCAGCAAGTAACAGTTGAATCGTTGTTGTCTTAATGCAGTAAAAGAGAGCAGGGCGAGAGAGTAGGATTGTATCGGAATGAACAAGGGGTTTTGCTTGCCTGGCACTTCTGAAGATAACATTGAGTCTTCATCAGTGTCAACGATCACATCATCGGTACAACGTCTATCGAGGGGGAACAGCACCGGCAAACAGAGAAGAAATACAATCAATGCAATGCACAATATGATGCATGCTCATGACATGGCAATATGAGTGTGTTTTGAGCTAATTCACCTAGCTATGATTTAGATGAAGTTGGTTTGAATACATGATTCAAATTCAAACTCCATATGTGATTATTCAAATGCCATTTAATTGATTTGTGCTAAACAGCAGCTATAAGTTGTTCTAACATGCATGAAAATGGTACAGATGGATTCCTTGAATTTTTCTGATAATTTTTCATATATAAATTATTTAATTTGGAGTTACGGTTGAATTTCTATGATTTATTGAAGTTTAGGGCATTTTCTGAAATTTCCTGAATATTAATAATTCCAGTAATTCATTAATGCGTCAGCCTGACGTCAATGTGACGTCAGCAGGTCAACAGGGGCTGGTCCGGGTCAAACCTGACGTTCGGGACCCACATGTCAGCTGCACAGTGATTTAACAGAGTTTAATTAACTTAACTAAATTGTTAGCCAGGTTAATTAAATGGTAGGGCCCACCGGTCAGTGGCCCTAGACCTGGGTTAGCAGGGGTGGTTAGGCCCTAATGACCGGCCACGTCAGATTCGCCGGCGGTTGGACGACGGCGACGACCCAGAGCGGCGGTGGCTCGCCGGAGTTGCGCCAGAGACAACGGATCGACGCGCCAAGGGCACCAGGAGGTAGCCCGTGCCCGTGCGCATCTAGGGGAACCAACGGGAGGTGCGGGGGTGGCCGGGGTTCGCCGGAGTGGAGCCTGAGGCGGCGGCCGGAGCTCGGGGGTTCGCGAGACCGGCGCTGCGGTGCACGGGAGGACGAGTGGTTAGGTGCTTTGGGTTCCTAAGGTTGCGGTGAGCACGCCGGTGGGCTCGGGAGCGAGCTGCGGTGGCTGTGGCCACGGCCACGCCATGGCCGGCGGTGAGGAGCAATCGGCTCCGGTGAAAAGGGCGGCTAGAGTACGGGAACGAGCGCGAGGAGGAGGGGGAATGGAAGAGTAGCTCACAGCGGATCTGGTGGAGGCAACGGCGAGGCCGGGGAGGGGCTGGAGCTCGCGAATCCTCGAAAGTTCGCCGGCGGGCGAAGGTTGGGGGCGAGCTTGAGGGCGACGCTGCAGAGCTTCCGGAGGGCCGTGGATTGGTGGGGAGGAAGAGGGGGTCGGGGCGGAGCTTCCTGGGGCGTCGGTGAGGCGTGGGGTGGCCGGTGGCCACGGTGGTTCTCGTCGGCGGCGGCGGGCGTGTTCGGTGAGGAGAACAGAGGAGGGGGAGAGTGTTCCGGGGAGAGAGAGGAGAGGGGCACGAGGAGAGTAGGAGAGGGTCGAGGGGGCCGCGTGGCGTCACCGGGGCGTCGAGGAGGAGCCAAGCAGGCTGGGAGGGAGGAGGTGGCCGGGGCGCGTGGCCGCGCGCGCCGGGCGCGTGCCCGTCCTCCTGGCAGGGAGGAAGACGACAGGGGAGGGGTGGAGATGGGCTGGGCTGGAGGTGTTGGGCCGTCCAGGTGGGCTTCGGTGAGCGCCAGGTAAGTCCAGGTAAGTTTCTGTTCTTTTATTGTTTTTCTGTTTCTGTTTGTTTTAGTTTAGTAAAATACTAAACCATTTTATAAAATCCTGAAAATAGTTATGTGGCTAGAACTAAAATATACCAAACCACATAAAATGTTCCAGTAGTATTGGACATATATTATTTATATATCAAATATATATCCAATGCAAATAGTTATTTACTTAATTCAAAGGCCCAAAATAATTAACTCTGAGATACCAAAAATATTGTTTTGAGTTTTACCTCTTTGCAATATTTTCAGAGACTAAGAGGAACATTTTCTTGGACTTCTTTGAGAAGATTTTAATGTTGATCATTTTTAGAAGGTTTCTGAGGCTTTGAAAATCCCTCAATTCAAATTTCATTTGAATTAAAACATGATGCTCACATGAGGCCTAGCCTAGCGCATAACAGGACCAGGGATGTGACAACTCACCCCCACTAAACAAAAATCTCGTCCCGAGATTCAAGCATAGGGTAAGATGAAGGGGGAATGCAAACTAGCACAATCTTCACGATCCAGTTGCACTTCAAATGAACGTTGATTCGTTCACCATCATTATCTTGTCGTCTTACTCTGAGAACCCCAGCCAACATGACAACGAGAGGAGAAAGGAACTCTAGAAGGATCAATCTTCTTAAAGGTCGAACAACTCAGGATTAACTCATGGGATGAGACATAGCAACATCTCTCGAGCTGAGAGACGAAGCACACATCCATAGGAATGGAGTGAAGCAGATGACGAAGGTTCACTAGGTAGACTACAATTCCATGCTTAAAAGGGTGGTGAATGGTTGTCAACGTAGCGAGGAGTTGAGTTGCCATGATACCATAATGATGCACCTTAGGGAAGGTGACTCGTAGAATCATCCCCTTAAGTGGCAAAAAGAATTACCTTTGATTCAGAGATCATTGAAACTCTTTAAACCAGCCTAAGGCAATTCTCGAGCGATCGTTTGGAGGGGGTCGGTAGAATGGCATACTCGGACTTGAATGATGTGGATTACCTTGTTGAAGACAACGTAATGGATGAATTAGCTTATCACCGGAAATGGAAGAGACCCATGGTAGAATGGCACATTGGCGGTGCAAGCTGGGAACAAAATGCAAATGCTGGGAATGATTCTGGTAACTGGGGATGAACCCAACAATAGAGAGTGAATTCACTGTTAGAAAAGTTATAGCATAACCGAGGAAACTGAGAGCAACCCCAGTTAGTGCCGGTGATATCACCTAGCGCTTGAGCGTGCTCTCAAGAACTTGAGCATTTTCATATTCATCAAGGTTTTACCAACATCCGTGTCAAGGATCCTGGCAACACAACTTGCTACCATGATGAATACTGACGGACGATGCAGATGCAAAAGAAGATAACACCTTCTCAGATTTCATCTTAGCGAGGCCAAGGGCAAATCTGGACGATCAACCGAGAGACATTTAGCACTCCGCTTCTAATGTTCTCCTTGATGTGCTAATGTAACCCATTTATTGAAATGGTTTGATATCTGGAACATCAAGTAAAAGGTCGGACTTCGGGATCTCAAAAATCCATAGGGCCAACTAGGGAGTAAATCCTACGAAATCCCTATGGGGAGGTGGCCAACTTCCTCAAATCAAGATACTACAACAGGAGGTCTTCCGGCTGGGTGTGTTGACCACGACATCCACTTTACCGGTTATCGCGAGACCAATATTATAGTTCTTGGGAAATGTTCCAACCCATCATATCTGCCTGAGATTCAGATCTGGTTGGTGTCAGGATATTCCAGACTCATCGAGTCTAGGAAGAAAAACGAAAGTTTGCAACACAAATCGACGAGATGACGTTGCGAGATTCTCGGGGAATGAACTACGATAATAAGCTCCAAAACATGAGCTGGTTCTGCTACAAACATGTGAACACACTGTCCCAGACAAACATGATCACATGGTAGTCTTACAATAAAACACTACCGAGTTCTGGTAGGGAACCATCATCGGGGATATCAGAGTCTTGTGCATTACCATGGATTAACACTTAGCTCCTTTTCTTGAACAAATCAGTCAGTGGCTTGGGGTGCTACGGAACACATATAGAATGGAGGTTGCAAGTCTCCGAACCACAGAATACTTCGCACGTATGCATGACTGATTTGGGATGATTCCAGAGGAAGCAAAACTAACTTTCTCAAATTCACGGCGGCAACTTTCACCAAATGCACATGTATAAGAGGAAGTCACTCCTTTCATCAAACAAGTACTTCATGAGCTAGCATGAAGAAAATGCTTTCAAAAGTTTCCAACACTAACTTAATGTTCAGCAAAATTATGGAGAAGACAAGGATGTTGTCGATGGGCTCAACAACAATTCATCCAGGTTTCCATATAAAAGGAATTCCATAGTTAAGTGAACACAGTGATAGCATTGATCAGACCAAAAGATGTAATGGTGTATGCTCGAGGAAAATCCACGAGTAAGACAACATTACGAACATCGTTGGTTCTGACTTGATTTGAGGATAGCCCATACTCAAATCAAAGTTTTGGTTAGGACGATAGGTCCAGCAATTGATCGCGAGGATCAATCAACGAAGACATGACCTTTCTTCAACACACACTACACAAGAATATCCCTTTGGAACGAACTAAGTCAGGCAAGCTTTTATCTTCCAACTCTCCAAGTTGTTGTCTAGCTTAACCAACTAGCTCAGGGATATCTAACACCGATTCTTGGAGAGAAGGTGGTTCACAAGAAACCAACTTGATCACGAGCTCAACATAACAGTCAGGAAACAACCCGATAACACTTCCAGGAAGATATTTGGAAAGTCACGAACCACCGATATGTTAGTAAGCTCGAGAACAATCTTGCTTTTGAGGGCAAGACGATATGATCAAATGAGTGAGGACTTGACAAGATCCTAACTCATCAATCGAAGGGTGCACCGAAATAAGGACTAGGTAGCACGATCAGTCTTAGAAGGATGATTCAAAAACCAACACGCTAAGAATGAAATTATTATCCTTTAACTACCAAGCAACGAGGTTGCTGGGAGTATTGATTTCACACATCACAATTCATTTGTCGGTATTCCGGTTGCATCAACACGAGGACCGATGAATGACTAATGATGGTGAGAAGTATCACTACCAAGAGTTCATAGGATGGTATGCAATTCCTATAACAATCTCGATATAAAATATGTAATACTCCAAGGTAGAGCAGAACAAAAGCTGGATTAGCAATTTGATCTGCGGAGCACAACTTCTTTGACCCAATCCTGGATAGGGAAGAGGTACTGGAGTTTGTTTCTCCTAGTCATTCCACGATAGAATGGCTTGACGGACCACAAGAGTAATAGGCATCGATAAACGAACGCACGCATACTCTTGGCTATCAATTGATAGACGAAGATCAGTAGACAACTAAAGAGGGACAACTCAAAGGAACATATAACTTTCTGAGTTGTGGATGCATAGATTAGTATGTCGAACCAAGTTCAACATAATTCTTCCGGATAAGCCATGCAGAAAGGTTGAGCTGGCAGAGTCACAATATAGCATGGAGAACTCATCGAGAGCACTCTTGTTGTCATCTTTTGGTTCAGAAGAACTCCTGCCAAGAATGGTTCATGGTAATTGGAAGAAGGATGTACCACGAACCTCGAGAACTATCGCAAAGGTTACTAATATCCTAAAGGAACTAGCAAACACTATCAACATGAGGTAAGTAGAGTTAATCTCGGGTTCAAAACCCAGGAGTAGAATACCTACTACTAAGTAGCATCACGGAATGCTTTTGAGAATAAAGGCCAGAATCATCACACTAGGACACAAATCATGGCTAGACCACTAGATGATCCCCTGAGACACCTAGGGTCATAATAATAATTCCAACATAAATGCCAAGGCAATAGAATACCTCAACTCAACAATTAGTGTGGTTGAGCTGGCATAAAGGAACATCGAAACCAGAGGGAAAGGATTTTGCAAATGCATCAGACTATTTAGAAACCTGGGATGACTCGGACAGCATAACGGCTATAAATGCTCAGAAAGATTTGAGACATACTACAAAATGGTGGCATAACCACTCAGAAGCACAATATCAAGGTTCCGAGATCAACAATTAACATACGGAAGTAGTAGGAACTGAACTGAGACTTAATTCCAACAATTCTATAAGTCTACGTATTAGTAACACGTGATCCTGATAGAAAGAAGAGATAGCCTAGTTCTTAATCCCCGTAGGAAAGATAAGATGACTCAGATCAGAAGGGCATGAGGTAAAGGAGTAAAAAGAGCCTTACGTTCCATCCCACAATCAATTCCCTTATATAACTAAAGAATTTCTAGACTCAACTTCGACCAGTTTGGCTTGGTAATCCTACAGGCAGTCAAGCTCTGATACCAACACTGTCAGGACCCCGACTCAATGCCACGTCGATCTAGCATGTAACACCTCATATCACTTTGCAGCCTCACGCACGGTATTCCCACGGGTGTCGCCTTACCTTTGCCCGGGACCGTTTGCGCCTTTTGGCACACGTATATGATAGTGTCGCTAGCATCCATATGATAAGGAGCCCGGGCTGACATGGCTAGTCGTAAACCCAAAGTGGCACAAACTTACAGGGACAGGCATCCATGACCCAACATCGAACGTGTCGGTCATCAGCGAGTGAATCCATGCTGTAGCACTGGGCTAGCAGGACTCCGGTATTCATCGCGTGACATTTCCCCGAAGGGACAGACACAGGAACGAAGAAGGACACATGCCGGCCAGCCTAAGTGTTCCGGAGCAGTAGCAAGCTACCATGGCTCGGTGGAAACACTAGGAGACATTTCCCGGTAAGAGAGGCTACTAAAGATAAACAACTAGATAGTCAGATCCCACACATACCAAGCATTTCAATAACATACACACAATATGCTCGATATGTGCAAATACAACATGGCATCACAACATGACTCTATAACTCAAGTATTTAATCAATAGGCTCCGAGGAGCGAGATATTACAAACATGGGTCTCATGACCCAACAATCAGAGCATACAAATCAAAGCACAAGCGGAAGCTATCATGCCTGAGTACAGACATCTATAAATGAAAAAGGCTGAGAAGCCTGACTATCTACCAAATCCTGTTGAGGCACAAGATCGTAGCTGAGGTAACAAGCTAACCGTCGAAGTCCAAGCGGAACTACTAGTGAGACTGAAGTCTCTCTGCAAAATATAAAATAGGCAAACGTGAGTACAAATGTACCCAGCAAGACTTACATCAGAACTAACTACATATGCATCATTATCAACAAAGGGGATGGTGGGGTTTAACTGCAGCAAGCCAGCTTTGACTAGGTGGCTATCCTGAACTACGACTGCAAGTAACTCTTTTGGGGTGGCGCACACGAGTCCACATATTCACCATATCAATACACCACTATGGATCCGCTCCCGTCTCCCTACGAGAACGCCATCCATAGCACTCACGCTTATCTTGCGTATTTTAGAGTATCCACTTTCACTTGTCTATGAACTGATATAAGCAACCCAGAAGTCCTTTTCCGCGGACACGACTATTCGAATAGATGATGTTAACCCTGCAGGGGTGTACTTCTTCACACACGCTCTCACCACTTACTGCCGTTAACACGACATGTACTCGGCAACCTTCAAGCGGAAGCCCAACGTGGGTGTCGGCCACGGCCTGCCTAAACACTCAAGTCTCTAGTACAGGTTTATCGCCTATTCGGGTTCCATCCATGAGGAGATCCGGCCGGAGTTTCGCTCACAGCCCCAAACGATGTGAACAGGGTTCCCGAGACACCAAACGGGCGCCCGGTACACCGTGCCACGTGCCTACCGCATCACAGCCCACCCCTACGGTCAGCACTGCGCACGGCCTCCAGCATACTACAAACACCAGAAACTACTGTCAACTCCTGGACAGAGGACAAGGGTGATTAAGAAGCCGAGAGGGTCCATTGGTTTTGGGCCCAATGCGTGGTAGTAGCTGAATCATGGATCACAAACACAGAACTCAGTTCTTGAGGACGGCTGCAATGAGACAACCCACCATGTACTCCTACATGGCCTCTCACCGCTACCTTTACCAAATCGTATTCACACACTTAGCTCACACACAGTAGGACATGTTCATACACCTCTGATTCATCCCCGATGAATCAGACCTGACTCAACTCTAAGCAGTAGCAGGCATGACAAACAAGCATGAATGAGTAGGCACAACAGGGCTCAAACAACTCCTACTCATGCTAGTGGGTTTCATCTATTTACTGTGGAATGACAGGTCATGCAAAGGATAAAGGGGTTCAGCTACCGCAGCAAGTAACAGTTGAATCGTTGTTGTCTTAATGCAGTAAAAGAGAGCAGGGCGAGAGAGTAGGATTGTATCGGAATGAACAAGGGGTTTTGCTTGCCTAGCACTTCTGAAGATAACATTGAGTCTTCATCAGTGTCAATGATCACATCATCGGTACAACGTCTATCGAGGGGGAACAGCACCGGCAAACAGAGAAGAAATACAATCAATGCAATGCACAATATGATGCATGCTCATGACATGGCAATATGAGTGTGTTTTGAGCTAATGCACCTAGCTATGATTTAGATGAAGTTGGTTTGAATACATGATTCAAATTCAAACTCCATATGTGATTATTCAAATGCCATTTAATTGATTTGTGCTAAACAGCAGCTATAAGTTGTTCTAACATGCATGAAAATGGTACAGATGGATTCCTTGAATTTTTCTGATAATTTTTCATATATAAATTATTTAATTTGGAGTTACGGTTGAATTTCTATGATTTATTGAAGTTTAGGGCATTTTCTGAAATTTCCTGAATATTAATAATTCCAGTAATTCATTAATGCGTCAGCCTGACGTTAGTGTGACGTCAGCAGGTCAACAGGGGCTGGTCCGGGTCAAACCTGACGTTCGGGACCCACATGTCAGCTGCACAGTGATTTAACAGAGTTTAATTAACTTAACTAAATTGTTAGCCGGGTTAATTAAATGGTAGGGCCCACCGGTCAGTGGCCCTAGACCTGGGTTAGCGGGGGTGGTTAGGCCCTAATGACCGGCCACGTCGGATTCGCCGGCGGTTGGACGACGGCGACGACCCAGAGCGGCGGTGGCTCGCCGGAGTTGCGCCAGAGACAACGGATCGACGCGCCAAGGGCACCAGGAGGTAGCCCGTGCCCGTGCGCATCTAGGGGAACCAACGGGTGGTGCGGGGGTGGCCGGGGTTCGCCGGAGTGGAGCCTGAGGCGGCGGCCGGAGCTCGGGGGTTCGCGAGACCGGCGCTGCGGTGCACGGGAGGACGAGTGGTTAGGTGCTTTGGGTTCCTAAGGTTGCGGTGAGCACGCCGGTGGGCTCGGGAGCGAGCTGCGGTGGCTGTGGCCACGGCCACGCCATGGCCGGCGGTGAGGAGCAATCGGCTCCGGTGAAAAGGGCGGCTAGAGTACGGGAACGAGCGCGAGGAGGAGGGGGAATGGAAGAGTAGCTCACAGCGGATCTGGTGGAGGCAACGGCGAGGCCGGGGAGGGGCTGGAGCTCGCGAATCCTCGAAAGTTCGCCGGCGG
>NC_057812.1:429837004-429897850 GCF_018294505.1 Triticum aestivum
AGGTTGGGGGCGAGCTTGAGGGCGACGCTGCAGAGCTTCCGGAGGGCCGTGGATCGGTGGGGAGGAAGAGGGGGTCGGGGCGGAGCTTCCTGGGGCGTCGGTGAGGCGTGGGGTGGCCGGTGGCCATGGTGGTTCTCGTCGGCGGCGGCGGGCGCGTTCGGTGAGGAGAACAGAGGAGGGGGAGAGTGTTCCGGGGAGAGAGAGGAGAGGGGCACGGGGAGAGTAGGAGAGGGTCGAGGGGGCCGTGTGGCGTCACCGGGGCGTCGAGGAGGAGCCAAGCAGGCTGGGATTGAGGAGGTGGCCGGGGCGCGTGGCCGCGCGCGCCGGGCACGTGCCCGTCCTCCTGGCAGGGAGGAAGACGACAGGGGAGGGGTGGAGATGGGCTGGGCCGGAGGTGTTGGGCCGTCCAGGTGGGCTTCGGTGAGCGCCAGGTAAGTCCAGGTAAGTTTCTGTTCTTTTATTGTTTTTCTGTTTCTGTTTGTTTTAGTTTAGTAAAATACTAAACCATTTTATAAAATCCTGAAAATAGTTATGTGGCTAGAACTAAAATATACCAAACCACATAAAATGTTCCAGTAGTATTGGACATATATTATTTATATATCAAATATATATCCAATGCAAATAGTTATTTATTTAATTCAAAGGCCCAAAATAATTAACTCTGAGATACCAAAAATATTGTTTTGAGTTTTACCTCTTTGCAATATTTTCAGAGACTAAGAGGAACATTTTCTTGGACTTCTTTGAGAAGATTTTAATGTTGATCATTTTTAGAAGGTTTCTGAGGCTTTGAAAATCCCTCAATTCAAATTTCATTTGAATTAAAACATGATGCTCACATGAGGCCTAGCCTAGTGCATAACAGGACCAGGGATGTGACACACTGGCACTGGATCAATAGGTTAGTCCAATAAATCATATAAAAAGTTGCCAAAAGTGTATAAAAGTTGTATAGTATTGGCATGAAACAATCAAAAATTATAGATACGACGGAGATGTATCAACGCGTTGTCGTCCTTTAGCTGGGCCTCGAAGATGAAGTTTTGGTGCATCACATCATACACGCTCCCTCCATACCAGGTGAGCTCCACGATTTCATGTCTCGGGAGGACATATACTTCTACGGGGCAGCCATAGAAGGGGACAAAGAGAAGCTGGCTCTGTACAACCTTGACTTGAAAAACATCGCTAACCTGCAAACCAGAATTCCAGTAGACAGTTGTGATAAAAAAAACACCATCCCTGTTCGACGTAGCAAATTATGTGCTCGGAACAAATCTTGAGAAGGGTGACAAGACGCTGGGATTATGGTCGTCTTTGAAGAAGAAGAAGAATTATAGATGGATGAACTATTTCCTCTCTTGTAAAAATTGTATTTCCTCTCTTTGTACATTGATATAGATGAACTATTTCCTCACTTGTAAAAATTATATTTCATCTCTGTGTACATTCATATAGATGAACTATTTCGCTGGTGTGCATGTCTTTGGAACAAGTGTACATTGATATAGGTCTGCTTGACTATAATGAACTATTTATCCGCCTAGTTTTCTCTACTACTACTCCTTGAAGTGAGCGGTATGCAATGCATGTGTCAGTAGACATGACAGCTTGTCCATGGAAGTTGAACCATGACAACCATCACATTTCACCACTACCACATGTGATTTCCACGACGCCGCTCCAACCCATGGCACCACGTCCCTCGACGTGCGCCTCACCCCTCTCGGCCCCACCTCTCCTATGCCTTTGTGTGCATGACATGCGGACCAACTGAACCGTGGTGACCATCAAGTTTCTACCACAGCCACGCACAATTGGACGCGGCTTGCATGCTCCGCTCCTAGCTCTGATCTGTACTCCCGCACCATCCAATTTTCATCCAGCGGCTATGACACATTTCGTCCCGGGCATCACTCCTCAGCCACAAATATAATAAATAAAATAAAGGCCCGCCTTTGCCTTATACTTCTGCAATACCCCTCGGTGTGCCATCTATGCCTCGTAACACCCCGTCGTCCAGCT
Source organism: Triticum aestivum (assembly GCF_018294505.1). Classification (NCBI taxonomy): domain Eukaryota; kingdom Viridiplantae; phylum Streptophyta; class Magnoliopsida; order Poales; family Poaceae; genus Triticum; species Triticum aestivum. The sequence continues at coordinate 429,839,033 of NC_057812.1, forward strand.
GTGGCACCCTCGCCATGGCCAGGCCACCAACGGCCGGTTCATTTCGAACGAGTGAATCACAACCGTCGTCGCGACAACGGCCAGCTGGGTATCTCGAACCACACCTGACCTACGCTGGCCTATGGCCGCTTGCCGTTGAACTATGTGTCAACGTACGACGGCAGGAAGGCCTCCAGGCTCACTAGCTCAACTACGTCAAATACATCACGTTCGCAAACCGTTATCCGTTGAGCAGGTTGCTCCCTCCCATGAGCACACGCCTATACGTATCTAGCATTCCAGCCTCGCCGTTGAGTGGTACATCCTCGGGACAGTGCAAGCGGTCGGAATCTTGAGCCCAAGTCGAGCTATGTGCCACGGGTAGATCACTGGCTCCCGCGCGAGCTCCCACCCGACCGTCGTTGTCGTCGCACCACTGATGATCGGGAGTAGCACCCTGCCGCTCATCTGGAGCGTGAGATAGTAAACATCGTGCGGCACGTCACAATAGACAAGCACCTCAACATGCGTCGGCCAGGCAGAGACTTTTCTTGGCCACAAGCTCCATGGTTTCGTCCAAGATCGGTGTGGTACTACCCCGCAAAAAAAGATCAGTGTGGTACTGCAGTCAAACCTGTGGGTAAAATACTACGGGAGCAGCTGCATGTGCATGGCCCAGATGCTGATGTTGGCGTGGAGGAGGTGCTACTCGCTGGTGGTGCAGCGTGCTACATGGGTTAGGCAGGCACCCGTTGCCACGCTTGGAGGATGAGCAGGAAAGGAAAGGGTGTTGCATGCATGTACACATTCATGCAGGAAATTATTTCCTGGAAATATGCCTTTGTTTACCTTTTTGAGGCTATAGATGACCCACATGAGGAAATCTATTATAACCATTGGATGAAAATTAGTGGTGCCGGAGTACGGATCGGAGCATGGGAGGGGAGCAGGCAAGCCTCGTCCCACATGATTCCCACAACGCCACTCGAACCCATGACACCCACATGTCCGCCGACCTGCGCCTCACCCCTCACGGTCCCACCACCCCTCTGCTTTTATGAGAATGACATGCGGGTCAGCCGCATTTAGGGTCCACATGTCATTGACTCAAAGGTAGGTGCACTAGCCGCTAAAGCTCGGTCCCGTAGGACCGAGAGGGAAATGTAACTCCTGTGCCAGGCCTTGTGGTGCTCTCGTAGTATGAACTCGTTTCAAACCCGAAATTGTTTCTTACTACTACCAATGTGTCGGCCCATGCGTTGCAATGGATCCAAAGTAGTAGAATAATACTTGTTCACAAACTTGAAATATAAACACTCTAGTTTTGATATACATATATCAGTAAAAATAAATTATGTTTCACTGAAGACATATTCCTCGGGCTAGTTTGATGAGGTGAGGAGCGGGTGTGGCTAGTTTCAAGATAATAATAGATTTTTAAAACATTGGAGCAGATTTTTTTTCTAACATTTTGTAGTGTGGCACGCATCTAGTGCACCTAAGCGTCTGAAAAAAGTGGATTGAACTCTAAAGATATATACATGCTCCCATTTAGTGGAGTGCACTCTAAACACATCATCTATTTATTTTCTCTAGCCTTTCCTAGCCATGCAACCAAACCACATAAGCTAGTCATGCATGCAATCAATAAATTGCAAAATACTCCCGCATACAATGCCGCCACATCATCTATTTATGCATGTTAGTCATAGGTTGTTTTTAGCATTAGTCCAAATATTAATGTTCCATAAAACTGAACTCCAAATGTCTGCCAAAGACGAGGCAGAGGACGTACGACGGGGGCGGTGGAGGTGTCTTCGTAAGAGGAGGAGATCTCAAAGGATAATCTTGCATGTCCGCCGCCACCTGCATATCGGTGCGGGACTCCTCGAGCGCCCACTTGAGCTCGCGCTCCTCCAGGGAGTGGCGGAGTCACGGGATTTTCCTAAACCACGATAGGCACCATGCAGTACTCCACGTAGCCAGGGGTGCGGTGCTCGCGTCCCAACTCTTGGGTTACTGTTTGGAGCACGCGCAATACCATCTCGAGAGCCGCGAGGATGCCATGCTCGCGGATGTGCTGTTGGAGAACATGCTCATGCACCTGAGTGGTTGTAGGATCGAAAGTATGCCTAGAGGGGGGCGATTAGAATGTGGACCAAATAAAAATCTAGCCTTTTCCCAATTTTAATTCTTGGCAGATTTTAGCAACTTAGCACAAGTCAAGCAATCAACCTACACATGCAATTCTAAGAGTATAGCAGCGGAAAGTAAAACAATTGCATATGAAGGTAAAGGTAGGAGTTTGGAGTGTGCAAACGCAATTGGAGACATGGAGATATTTGGTGTGGTTCCGATAGGTGGTGCTATCGTACATCCACGTTGATGGAGACTTCAACCCACAAAGGGTAACGGTTGTGCGAGTCCACGGAGGGCTCCACCCATGAAGGGTCCACGAAGAAGCAACCTTGTCTATCCCACCATGGCTATCGCCCACGAAGGACTTGCCTCACTCGGGTAGATCTTCACGAAGTAGCCGATCTCCTTGCCCTTACAAACTCCTTGGTTCAACTCCACAATCTTGACGGAGTCTCCCAAGTGACACCTAACCAATCTAGGAGACACCACTCTCCAAGAGGTAACAAATGGTGTGTTGATGATGAACTCCCTGCTCTTGTGCTTCAAATGATAGTCTCCCCAACACTCAGCTCTCTCTCATAGGATTTGGATTTGGTGGAAAGATGATTTGAGTGGAAAGCAACTTGGGGAAGGCTAGAGATCAAGATTTATGAGTTGGAGTGGAATATCTTGACCTCAACACAAGTGTAGGTGGTTCTCTCTCAGAAAATGTATGTCGGAAGTGTAGGCATGTTCTGATGGCTCTCTCCTTAAATGAAGAGTGGGTGGAGGGGTATAAATAGCCTCCACACAAAATCTAACAGTTACACACAAATCACCAAACTCGGTGGGAACGAATCATGAAACTCGGTCAGATCGATTTAGTTCAAAATGTGAACGTTAGGATTCTCGATGGGACTGACATGTCAACTCGATGGGACCGATTTTGTTAGGGTTAAGGCATAACGTAATCTCAGTGAGACCTATTACACAAACTCGGTGAGACCGATTTTGGTAATGGACTAACAGAGAGTTGGTCAGGAAAACTTGGTGGTACCGATTTGTTCATCTCGGTTGGACCGAAGTGTTACGAAAGGGAAACAGAGAGTTTACAATGCAATCTTAGTGGGACCGATCGCTCATCTCGGTTTGACTGAAATGTTACGAAGGGAAACAGAGAGATTACAATCCCATCTCGGTGAGATCGAGATCCCTATCAGTGATACCGAAAAGACTAGGGTTTCTAGCAGTGGCTATGGCAACTGAACTCGGTGGCGCCGGATAGAAAATTTCGGTGGGGCCGAGTTTGACTTTTGGTTTGGGACATATGTGGATGTGAGAAAGTAGTTGAGGGTTTTGGAGCATATCACTAAGCACTTTGAGCAAGCAAGCTATTAGGCAACACCTCATCCCCTGTTAATAGTATTGGCTTTTCCTATGGACTCAATGTGATCTTGGATCACTTAAAGTGAAAAGATGTAAAGTCCTGAGCTTTGAGCTTGAGCCAATTCTTTGTCCTTAGCATTTTTAGGGTTCCACTTTTCTCATCCATGCCATGCCAATCATTGAGCTTTCCTGAAATGTTTATCTTGAAATAGCATTAGCTCAATGAACTATATGTTGTTAGGAATTACCAAAACCACCCAGGGATAGTTGCACTTTCAATTTCCCCCTTTTTGGTTATTGATGACAACATATAGATCAAAGCTTCGACAAATGATAAATAAGATTGAAAAGACATCGTCGCTTTGAGAAGTATGTGATAAGGAAGAGCGCCCCCTAAATTTGTGCATTATTTAAAATTTGCTTTTGAATGCAAGTGCACACTCGATTAGGATCATGGGTTACTCTTCCATGTCACATACATCTTGGTGGAGCGCTCAAAATGATAGAGATTACAAGCATGCACTCATCTCCAAGCAAGTGAATGATCATATAAGAAATGTGAAGGATAGCATCATTCAACGAAACATTAATGCAGCATATGATCAACCACATGATCAACAAGTATCTCACAAGGACATAAAGTATCTCACACAAGCACTCAATAAAGAAGTTCAACCAAAATAGCAAGAGAGATAAAAAGAACAACACTCTCTCTCGAAGCCTATGATCTATAAATTTTTCTCCCCCTTTGGCAACAAGTTACCAAAAATTTCAAAAATGCATAGTGCTAAACGACTCTCAGGCTTGATCTTCGGGAGGTGGTGTAGAGAGAACTCCAAGGACGAAGGCTTCCGATGAAGTAGTTGGAGCTGATGGAGTGGGTGCTGGAGGTGGCACTGGAGCTGTGGCTGCTGGTGCTGACACTGAAGCTCGAGTATCTATCACAGGCACTGCAACAGACCTTGGACCTCGTGGCACTCTTTTGAAAGCATCAGTAGTGGACTTGCCCTTCTTCTCCTCTGCTTCCTCCCGTAGCTACTCAACTGCAGTTTGGATCTTAGTTACCTTGACATCCAGATCATAGAACTTCTACTCAACAATCCTCTCCAAGCTCTCCTGGTTCTGAGCCAGGGTGGCCAAGCCCTTCTCAATCCTCAGTGTAGCTTGAATCAGATATCCAAGCTGATCTTGCTTGGTCTTCAAGAAGGCCTGAGATGACTCTTCAGCAGTTGGCATCCTTGCAGCTTTCTCTGCCCTTGCCTTCTCTCTCTTCTCATGTGCTTGAGCTGAAGATGATTCATTTTCATCCATCACCACGGTGTTGTCTTCAAAATCAGGGTATATGGGCAGGTGCTCCTTATCCAAAAGATGTGTGCCTGTGCCCATCTTTGAGTTGATGAGCTCCTGAGTTTGTGGGGCATACCCACAACTTCTCTTCTGGTCAGCAGCAGTCCTCTTGATTGTCTCAACAATCAAACTCATGACCTTGAACTTCTGTGGGACATCAAATATGTGCAGCAAGTTTATAGCATGTCCTCTGATCATATTGTGATCACCTGACTTGGGTAGCAGTGTATGCCTCGGAATCTAGTTTATGGTAGGCAGACCAGACAACAAGTAGTGGATAGATCCAAACTTGTGTGTATCCAAAGCAGCATCTGGGATCTCTTTATAAATATTGGCCATTGTGTTGTGGTCTTTCTTCTTCTCAGCATATACATCCAAGTCATCCTCACTTTCTTTTGGGGCATTGATCAACTGAGCCCATTCATCAACAGATGGCTGGTACCTGGTACCCTCAGACATCCAAACGATCTCCCCATCTGGATAGAAATGGGCAGTGGAGTAGATCTGCATGATCAGCTCATCATTCCACTTGGTGAGCTTTTGTGCAATGAATTCATCAACTCCACATGCCTTAAAACTGTCATACACTCCAGGATAGTGATCTTCATTCTTCTGGATGAACTCCCAGTCTACCCATTTCATGTCACACACAATGGGCTTCTTGTCAAGCAACATTGTCTCATAGAAGTCCTGTTGTTCCTTAGTGTGAAACCCGTAGTCCAAAGCAGTTCTTCTCCTGATTGCATATGGGTCAGACTCTCTCCATAGTCTCAATCCTGCATCCTTCCTGATTTTCATGTTTTCTGCAACTGGATGTGCATCATTGTGGTCAGGGATCTTGGGTTTCAGCTTCCTTAGCACTTGAGTTTCATCTTCTTCAGCAGCTTCAGGCACTGGGGCCTTGTTCTTTTACTCAAGAGAAATGTTTCTAGTGCTTCTCTCGGGCTTCTGAGCTGGAGCAACTGCCTTGGGAACAACTTTGGGCTTAGATGGAGCATCCCCTGATCTGATTGCATATCCCATGAGCTTTTGAGCTTTGGGTGCTGGTGCAACATCCTCTTCCTCTTCATCATCATCTCTCATAATTGATGATCTACCAAGCACTCTGGCAGTGGTCTTCTTGACCCTTTCCTTCCTCTACTTGCCTTCTCCAACTGCCTCTTCAGATGGCTTGGAGGTTTCAGTAGTGGATGCTCTCGCCTTAGACATGGGGACTCTCTTTGCTGGTGTCTTCTTATGCATCCCTGGCTTGACTGTAGCAGCTGAGCCATACTCCTTTTTCAGCACCTTTTTCTTGGAGCTGACTTCTTCCTCAACAGCCACATAATCCTCATCCTCAGAATCTGAGGTCTTCTTCTTTCTTGTTCTGGTGGCTGCCTTTGGCAAGTTACTTGGTGTGCTCCTGCTGCCATCATCAGATGAACTGGAGGGACTAGTACCCTCACTTAGTTGAACCTGCTCCTCAGACTTGTTCTGGCTATCACTTTGGTTAGACATCGTGCAGGTAAACTGTCAGCAGACCCTGTGAATTGATTATAGATGAGGTAGAGTAGATGAGCATCACAAAGTATAGGAGTTTTCCAAAACAATTGACTCAAGAACTTAGTTTTAGTTCTTCACAAAAAGCATTTCGGATCTACCTATTTGTAAACTCGATGATATCGAAGCAGTTTTTGGAACCTAAACTAGTGAACTCGGTCAGACCGAGTCACAGTTCGGTGGCATCGAGACTGCTAGGGTTTCACAGAGAATTGAACTCGGTCACACCGATTTGCAATTTTCAGTCAGACCGAAAACGCATCTGCAATGGCCTAAGCCAAATCGGTGAGACCGATTTCTACAACTCGGTCGGTCCGAGATGAATTTGGCGGAGACCTAACCCTAAATTTTCAAATCAAAACCAATCTATGGGACGTTTTCTCTGGACAGGATGATTTCATTCGTGGCAAGAATCATGGCAAAGCAATGTGCTAAGAATCAGAGTTATGGATTAGCACAAAGATCAAGTTCGTACCCTAGATCGGCGGCGAACTTGCTACGGTGGCAACGGCGGGGCAGATATCCATTGACGGCTGCGGAGACCAGCGGCAGGAGGTCGCTGGCAGCGAGAGGACGATCCGGAGACCCTAAGTGGAAGAGTAGGTTATGCGCGGGCGAAGGGGTTTTGGAAAATTTTCCAAAATTTGGCCTGTCGGTATATATAAGCTGAACCTGTTGGTGTGACCGAGTGGAACAACTCGATGGCACTGAGATGCAAAACTGCAGGCAGTTACTGCAACTCGGTGTGACCGAAAGGTTCTAATCGGTTGCACCGAGATTGAAAACCTAGATCAACTAAGTGATCTCGGTAGGAGTGAAAAGGAAGAATCGGTCAGACCGAGATACACAAATAGGTTTTGGAATTTTAAGTCTATGATGAATCGGGAACTCTGAGTGCTCCTCACATAGAGTGGTTAGAATCTGACTTGTTCAAACTTTGTGATGTAGCATGAATAGAGTTTGAGACGAGAAAAGCATAGATAGCTAGAGGGAGTTCTTAGGCATTCTTGTCCATCCATTTGGCAAAAGAGAAAAAGGCCAAACAATCAAAGCAACAAATGGATGTCCTCGAATGGGTAAAGTATGCAACCAACATGCTCACACAATAAGATGGCAAAATAAATATGTGACAAAGCATGCACAAGCACTCTAGCATCTATCAAGCAATTGGCGATGACTAGGTCATCTATATATGAGTATATTGACTTAGGAGTCAAATGATAACATTTGATCGTAGGTGATACTCATCGTTTAAGTGCAAGTGGGGATGCCACTTTTACATAAAGCATTGTTGTGTTCACACCATTAGAGTTGCTTTAACTCAATTGATTAAAGTAAAGCTCCCCCTAGATGTGATATCCCCCCTAAGAGGGATCAACTAACCTTGGGTTTTGTCGATGATGACTTCATGTAGGTGTTGAAGATGTGGATGCTCAATGTTGATGCAGATCGCTCAGAGCAATCCTTTGGAGTGAGTTGCACTTTCAGTACCTACATGGGTTAGTCCCACAAGGAACAAACAAGGATATCCATAGACATAGAGTGATGTGTACACAAGATGATGTCCATGTAAGCATTAGGTTACCTTGTCCCTTGTCTTACCAACAAGAGGGGTTGTGACTCCTTGAACTAGTGCAAGATATGGAAGTTGTTTGCACTTGTCCTCGCCAAAATGATATGAGTGAAGTATGTTGGCAGAGTCACCCTGAAGAATTCTCTAGTTCTTCTTCTTCGGGATCCACACCATCTTGATGGGAATCCTTGGAGTTGTAGTCGTACTTGATGAAGTAGAACTTGATGTGGTCTTGGGAACCCACTTGACCAAGGCTTTGGGGTGCTTCTTCAAATGCATCAATCTCCTCTTGAAGCTTGTCCTTGCCTTTTTTCTTATGGTCTTGTGGTGGAAGATCATCTTGAGATTGTGTTTCTTTGAAAGAAATAGGACCATACTTCTCTTGTTGAGGAACAAACTTCGTCTTGGGGTATTGATATTCTTCCCACTCAACTCCATTGGCATTGAACTTTCATTCAAAACCAACACCTTGATTTTTCCGATGTCTTCCTTGCTTGCGTACAATTTCCTCAAATTGCTTACTTCCGGCAAGGCTCTTGTAAACGCCTTTCTCTATAATTCCCTTCAATAAGATATTGTCTTTCTCAAGTGTAACTTGGCTAAGAGAATCATTAGTGGAATCAAGAGAGCTACTAGAAGCAACAACATTGGATTTAGCATGATTGTTGTTACTACTAGATGAAAAATCTTTGTTGTTCTTCTTACTAGATTTAACTTGTGGCATGTAAGTAGACAACAGTAAACGCTTGGCAATATAAGAAGAAGTTTTCTTGTGAAGATCATCATTGATTGCATTTAAAAACTCATGTTCTTGCTCAAGGTTGAGCTTTTCGAAGCGTAGCTTGTCATGAGTCTTTAAAAGTTCTCAATGATCTTCCAAGGTAGTTTCATGAACTAACTTAAGAGTGTTTAGCTCTTTAGTTAGACGCTCAATCTCCTTCTTATCATCGTCATTCATTTTATCTTGATTATCATGATTAATAGAAAGCTCATCATAGTTTTCATAACTAGAGTTGTCAACAAGTAAATCATCATCTCCTAGCAAATCATCTTCATCACTATTGAAATCAACATACTCGAGGTGTGTTACCTTTGGACCTTTAGCCATGAAGCATCTCCCAATTCCTTCATTTTGTGAGTCAAATATGTCGAAGGAGTTGGTTGTAACTAGTGCTAGTCTGGCAACACCTTCATCTTGAGTATATTCAGAGTCGGAGTGATAACTTCTTTCGGAGTGATCGTCAGAGTCAGAACCGGATACCCATTCACCAACATGAGTTTGATGTCTTCTTTTTGTGTAGCTCCTTGATGACTTGTCCTTCGTTTCCAAGTCCTTGCTTCTCCGAGAGGGTCTTTGTTCATAACGATCATCTCTACTCCTTCTTTCTCATGATGGTGATTCTTCTCTTCTACTTCTTTTTTTAGGGAGAATCTTCTCTTCTTTTGTAGGGATCCGTACACTCATTGGAATAGTGTCCGAGTCTTCCACAATTGTAGCAATTGCGCTTACGACTAGAAGATCTTTTGTCATTGTAGGACCTTGACTTGGAACTTATTTCCTTGCTTCTACTCTTGTAGAACTTTTTGAAGTTCTTCACCATTAGACTCAATTCTTCATTGAATGTTTGCTTCTCACTTGATGATGTGGGAGCATCACACGAGGCTTTGTAAGCACCACTTGACTTGTTTTGAAGCTCTTCCTTATCCTTGAGTGACATCTCATGAGCAACAATTCTTCCAATAACTTCCGTTGGCTTGAGATCTTTGTAATTGGGCATCATTTGGATCAATGTGTACACGGTATCATATTTTCCATCCAAGGCTCTTAGGATCTTCTTGATGATGAATCTGTCGGTCATCTCTTCACTTCCTAAGCCGGCAATCTTATTTGTGATGAGAGCAGGCCTAGAGTACATTTCAGCGAAGCCTTCACCATCCTTCATTTTGAACTTGTCAAGCTGACTTTGAAGCACGTCCAATTTGGATTCCTTGACAGATTCGGTACCTTCGTGCATATCAACCAAAGTATCCCAAATTTCCATTGCATTCTCAAGACGGCTGATTTTGTTGAATTCTTCGGGGCATAATCCGTTGAAGAGAATATCACAAGCTTGAGCATTGTATTGTAGCATCTTCAACTCTTCTGCGGTAGCTTCAGGGTTTGGTTCTCTCCCATCGAAGAATTCACCTTGCAAGCCAATACACACAATAGCCCAAATGGTGGGGTTATGTCCAAGAATATGCATTTTCATCTTATGCTTCCAACTAGCAAAATTTGTACCATCAAAGTAAGGACCTCTACGGTGGTAATTTACCTCGCTAGACGCCATACTCTCCTAGGTTGTGAAACCAAGGCTATGACCACCAAAAGCTATGGAAATCAAAGCAAATGGAGACCAAAGCTCTGATATCACTTGTAGGATCGGAAGTATGTCTAGAGGGGGGGTGATTAGACTACTTGACCAAATAAAAATCTAGCCTTTTCCCAATTTTAATTCTTGGAAGATTTTAGCAACTTAGCACAAGTCAAGCAATCAACCTACACATGCAATTCTAAGAGTATAGCAACGGAAAGTAAAACAATTGCATATGAAGGTAAAGGGAGGAGTTTGGAGTGTGCAAACGCAATTGGAGACACGGAAATTTTTGGCGTGGTTCCGATATGTGGTGCTATCGTACATCCATGTTGATGGAGACTTCAAGCCACGAAGGGTAACAGTTGTGCGAGTCCACGGAGGGCTCCACCCACGAAGGGTCCACGAAGAAGCAACCTTGTCTATCCCACCATGGCCGTCGCCCACGAAGGACTTGCCTCACTCAGGTAGATCTTCATGAAGTAGGCGATATCCTTGCCCTTACAAACTCCTTGGTTCAACTCCACAATCTTGATAGAGGCTCCCAAGTGACACCTAACCAATCTAGGAGACACCACTCTCCAAGAGGTAACAAATGGTGTGTTGATGATGAACTCCTTGCTCTTGTGCTTCGAATGATAGTCTCCCCAACATTCAACTCTCTCTCATAGGATTTGGATTTGGTGGAAATATGATTTGAGTGGAAAGCAGCTTGGGGAAGGCTAGAGATCAAGATTTATGTGGTTGGAGTGGAATATCTTGACCTCAACACAAGTGTAGGCGGTTCTCTCTCAAAAAATGTATGTTGGAAGTGTAGGCATGTTCTGATGGCTCTCTCCTTAAATGAAGAGTGGGTGGAGGGGTATAAATAGCCTCCACACAAATTCTAACCATTACACACAAATCACCAAACTCGGTGGGACTGAATCATGAAACTCGGTCAGACTGATTTAGTTCAAAATGTGAAGTTTAGGATTCTCGGTGGGACCGACATGTCAACTCGGTGGGACCAATTTCGTTAGGGTTAGGGCATAACGTAATCTCGGTGAGACCGATTTTGGTAATGGACTAACAGAGAGTTGGTCAGGCAAACTCGGTGGGACCGATTCGCTCATCTCGGTTGGACTGAAGTGATACGAAAGGGAAACAAAGAGTTTACATTTCAATCTCGGTGGGACCGATCGCTCATCTCAGTTTGACCGAAATGTTACGAAGGGAAACAGAGAGATTACAATCCCATCTCAGTGAGACCGATATCCCTATCAATGAGACCGAAAAGACTAGGGTTTCTGGCAGTGGCTATGTCAACTGAACTCGGTGGCGCCGGATAGAAAATTTCGGTGGGGCCGAGTTGGACTTTTGGTTTGGGACATATGTGGATGTGAGAAAGTAGTTGAGGGTTTTGGAGCATATCACTAAGCACTTTGAGCAAGGAAGCCATTAGGCAACACCTCATCCCCTCTTAATAGTTTTGGCTTTTCCTATGGACTCAATGTGATCTTGGATCACTTAAAATGAAAAGATGTAGAGTCCTGAGCTTTGAGCTTGAGCCAATTTTTTGTCCTAAGCATTTTTAGGGGTCCACTTTTCTCATCCATGCCATGCCAATCATTGATCTTTCCTAAAATGTTTATCTTGAAATAGCATTAGCTCAATGAACTATATGTTGTTAGGAATTACCAAAACCACCCAGGGATAGTTGCACTTTCAGCGGCGAGGACGCGATTTTCGCGGGCGTGCTACCGGACCACGCGCTCGCCCATGTTGAGAGTGGCGATGATGTGATGTTCGCGGGTGGCGATGATACGATGCTCACGGGCATGCTGCTGGAGAATGCGCTCGTCCACATTGTGAGCAGCGAGGATGCGGTGTTCGCGAGCGTGCTGCTGGAGCACACACCCGTCGACATCAAGAGCGGCGACGATGCAATGCTCGTGGGCATGCTGTTGGAGAACCCTCTCATCCACATTGTGAGTGGCGAGGACGCGATACACCTCCTATGAACGACCAGGGCATGTTACTGGAGCATAGTTACCCCTCATGGCTGACGAGGGAGGGCCGCTAGATCACACTGTCCTCCGCGTGGACAGTTAGCACGCGCTACTCGCGGCCGTAGAGGGCATGCTCCGCCTTGGCAATGTAGGAGACTCCATCACCTTCCTAGGATGCGGAGCCGTCCACTTCGGCAATAGTTGCGTGCTTCGGTGGGTGTTGTGTCCGTATGGGAGCTTCGAGCTACAGTACCAGTGGGGGTGGGGGTGACCGTTTTCTGGTTTCACATGGTCTGAGGAGAACAATAGAATCGAAGGTAGCACAATATGTCAGAAACTATTGGAGGAAGAATGTGTAAGTGCATCTAGTGCCCCTTAGTGATTTTGGTGTATTGAAGACTTATAGGTTAAGGGATTAATGCGTGTGTGAGTATACACAAGTCTATAAGTCTATGAGGAGTTTGATATTTACAGGAAAAGTCGACCCCTAAAAATGAATATCTTCGACTGAAGATTCTGGTATTTCTGAAGACTTTCATGAGGACTTTGAAAGTGAAGAAATTGGTGTGTCCGTGAAGACTTGATATTCATGCGAGAAATATGAAGCTTGAAGACTTTCATGTTCATAGTTTTGTTTTTCTCTTTCTTGAGTCATAGGAAACACCGTACTGTTAAAGGGGGTCGAGGAAATACTAAGGAAAAATTTCCATGTGATGCTCAACTCAAAATCCTACACCTACCAATCCCTTTGAGTGAAGCCATTGGAAATCTCATACAGTTCAGTCAATTTCTTTAGTGACAGAGACGAAGTTCTTCTGGTCTCTGAGGAATTTGTCCTGACTGAGGAGTTAGGAATTCGCCAGTGCGGATTTCCTACACAGTGAGGAACATGATAGCCCTGAGGATTTTACTACTCAAAATTCCGACCATTGTTGTGCTATGTGCCAACTGTCCCAAAATATCTATCCACCTAACGGTCATATCATTGAAGGGCATTTATGTCTTATCATGTCGGGCTGCTCCCTAGGCTATAAATAGCCGCCCCCTACAACCACTAGATGGTTGGCTGCTCCGAGAGAAACTGACACTTGTCATTTGAGAGCAACCCATCCTCTGAGGACTTTGAGCGAAAATCATCAAGTGTGGAAAAACCAAAAACCAAAAACCCAAAACCCAAACACCTACAAACCCCAAGTGATTGAGCATTACTGAAGAGATTGATCCTGAGTGGATCCGACGCTTGTTACCTTTGAAGACTGTGCTTCTTCCAGACGGTTAGGCGTCATGGTCTAGAGCATCCAAGAGGAATTGTGGATTGCCAAGTGACCAAGTTTGTGAAGGTTTGGAAGTCGCCTAAAGACTTACCATGAGTGATTGGACGAGGTCTGTGTGACCTTAGTTCAAGGAGAATACGGTGAGGACTGGGTGTCTTGGACTAAGTGTCCTTGACTGGGTGTCCGGGACTGTGTGTCCTCGAGTTTAAATACTCAGCCGCTCCAACCAGACGTACAACTGAGACAGCAGTTGGAACTGGTCTACCAAATCATTGTCTTCACCGAGCTTACTGGTTCTATTTCCTCAACTCTTTAATTTCCTCATAACTGTGCTGTATGTTTGTTCATATCTGCGTTTGAAGACTGTGACTGAAGACTTTCTCAATTTCCTCAGTTCAATTTCTTCAGTCTATTTGTCTTCATCCTGTGTTATCATGTGATTACGCTTCCTGTACTCTGTGCATGTCTTCATTTCATCATGATGACTATGCTTGTATTCTGTTGTGTTTACTTTTGAGTACTTATTCCGCTGCTAGTAGTTCTTCGCTAAGGAATTTCCTCACCAGAAAATTCCTCAGTGAAGAATTTCATAAAAATCGCCTATTCAGCCCCCCTCTAGTCGATATAACGCACTTTCAATTGGTATCAGAGCGAGGTACTCCCTTGTTCTGTGTGATTTTGGTTTAATCGCCTGGAATTTTAGTTATGTCGACCGCAGGTATGATCAAGGTCTCTGCTGGGTGTCCTACCTTCGATGGGACGGACTACCCCTACTGGAAGAGTAAGATGCGAATGCATCTTGAAGCAATTGATAACAATCTCTGGTATGTTCTAGAAAATGGTGTTCCCTCAGTCACACCTTCTCTGAATGCTGCCGATGTGAAGAGATTCAAGCAACTCGACTCTCAAGCGAAGAATATCATATGTGGCCATCTGAGCAAAGGACAGTATGGCAGAGTGAGTGCTTTGGAAACAGCGAAGCTTATCTGGGATAGGTTGTCCAAAGTAAATGAAGGAGTCTCAACTCAGCGTGACTCTCGAGTTGATGTTCTTCGCAATCTCTTCAACCTCTTCAAAAGACTCGACAATGAAAATGTTCAACAAACCTTCGATCGCCTCACTGACATCTCAAATGAGCTTCAAGCACTTGGTGCCACTGACATCACCGACCATGAGGTGGTGAAGAAATTGCTGAGATCTCTTGATTCCTCATTTGACACTCTGGCATTGATGATACAAGAACGTGCTGATTACAAGTCACTTGATCCCGCTGATATTCTCGAGAGGCTAAATACTCATGAGTTCCAACTTGCTGAAAAGAGAGATATCTATGGTTCAAGCTATGGCAGAACACGTGCACTGAAGGCCAAGGCAGTATCTGAGTCCGAAGATGAAGACTCTGGTAGCAGCCTTGGTGATCCCGAAGAACTGAGCCATGATCTGGCTCTGCTCGTGAAGAAGTTCCAAAAGTTCTCAAGACGTGGTCGCCTTGGAAGATCCTCAAGGAGCAATGATATCTCATCCAGTGACTACAAGAAGAGGCTCTGTCACAAGTGCAAGAAACCTGGACATTTCATTCAAGATTGTCCTCAATGGGAAAAGGAATCAAAAAGAAGAAATACAAGGATTACAGTTCTGATGATGCAAAGAAAAAGAAGAAATCGACAAAATCCTCATCATCAAAATCCTCAAAGCCTTCGTATCACAAGAAGAGCAGCTCCAAGAAGGCCAGGGCATTCATTGGCAAGGAAATGGACTCTGAGGCTGAATCTGAAGAAAATGAGGAAGAGGAGTCATCTGAGGAGTCCGAATCCGGAGTGGCGAGCCTAGCTCTCGCTATCGCATTCGTTAGCAAGTCTATCTTCACCACTGAAGAAAATGACCTCACCAACAAGGCTCATGAAGGCGATGATGACTACACTCCCACCTATTGCTTCATGGCAAAGGGTGCCAAGGTACTAAAATACACCTCCTCTGAATCAAGTGAGAATGAATCTAATGAAAACCTTAAGCCCAGCTATTCTAAACTTGCTAAGGTTGCTATAAAACAACAAAGGGCTTTAGAAAAGGTTCAAAACATGCTAAATAAAAGTGATGATATGTTGGGTAAAGAAATGGATCGCACTGAAACTTTGACTGAAAATCTTCAGAGACTTCAGTCCAAGCTTGACAAACTTCAAAGTCATAATAACACTCTCTTAGCGGATCATGAGAAGCTTTCTTATGAATTTCTTCAAAGAAAGCAAGACCTTGAGAAGCTAAGAGTGAGTTATGAAGATCTTCAGAAGGAGCGTGATTCATTACTTGCTCAACAAATCAGCGCATCTCAGGAAGAATTTGTTCCTCCATGCTTGAAGTGCATTTAACGTGAATCTGCTAATTCCTCGCCTGAATGTTCAAATGCTGCTAATGTTTCAAATTCTTCACATGCCTCTGCTATCACTAATTCCTCATCTGAGGACATTGCTAGTATCACTGACAATGCAGGGCTGAAGGAATTGTACACGACAGGCATGTACAAAAGCCTCAAAGGGCATCAGGCTCTTTGTGATGTGCTTAAAAATCAGATCCTCAACAGGAACCCTAGGAAAGAGGGTATCGCCTTTGAGAGGAAACTCAATGCTGATGGTACATATTGGAAGCCTGAGCAGTACCCCAAAACTACATGGGTTGCTGCAAAGGGACCTCCAGTTGATCCATCTAACTTATCTGGATTTGCATGTGAATCTCCTCATTCTGATGATGAGTCAATTGACTCCAACTATAAGCTATTCAAAAATCAGAATGGTGAAGTATTCGCTAGATATGTTGGCACTAACTGCAGGAACGGCTCCCCGATGAAGAAAATCTGGGTTCCCAAAAGATGCCTTGAAAATCTTCAGGTGAATGTCATCATGACGCCACCTATGAAGAATAGGAACCCCAGATCAAATTCGTCATACGGACCAAATTCCTCATATGGAGCAAAGTCCTCATATGAACATCATCGTGCTAATCCGTCTGTTTCGCAGGGAAGATCTAAGGATTATGGATATGTGCATTATTCTTCAAATCATTATGTCCATAAGTCCTCGAAGAATTTCGCTGCATACTCTTATGCTTACTCTAACCGCTCTTATGTGAGATGAAATGGATTGGCTTCTATGCCATCCTTCTCGTATGGAGCTCGCAGAATGATGAACTCTTTGCCACCCCTTCAGATGTGGGTGGTGAAGAAAAAGAACTAATCTCTTCTGCAGGGTCAGGTATCCAGACGCACGTAATCGTCTGAAGAATTTGCTGGAGACCTGAGCATGCCTGATAGGACGCAGGCTAATCATGAAGAAATGAACTTTCATTTCTCACATCCTCATAATGCTTTATCAGTTCTTTTACTTGATGAAATTGATCTGATGAATTGATGTCATATTCTTCACTGATGAAGTATATGAGTTTGTAAGCTGCACTAATTCATCTGCAGGATGATCAACCCAAAGCCACTGAGTGGGTCCTTGATAGTGGATGTACAAACCACATGACTGCTGACAAAAATCTATTGATGGATGCTCCATTATCTCCGTCGCCTCTGAAGCATATCATCTTTGCTGACAAAGGCAAAAGTCAGGTATTGGGTCTAGGTAAGGTTGCGATTACAAAGGATCGACACATGGACAAAGTCATGCTTGTTGAGTCCTTAGGATACAACCTTATGTCTATCTCAATGCTTTGTGATCTTGATATGGTTGTTGTCTTTGGCAAGTACCGTTGTGTTGTGGTTATGGAAGCTGACAATTCCAAAGTCTTCGAAGGCTTTAGGAATGGAGACCTGTATATTGTTGATTTCTTTACAGGACCACAACCAGCCGTGTGCTTACTTGCAAAAGCTTCAGAAGGCTGGCTCTGGCATCGACGACTTGGTCATGCAGGCATGAGGAAGTTGCACACGCTTGCGAAGAAGAAGCATGTCATTGGCATCGAGAATGTCAAATTCCTCAAGGATCACCTATGCGGAGCCTGTGAAGCTGGGAAGATGACCAAGGCCAAGCATCCAGCGAAGACTATCATGACCACCACTCGCCCATTTGAATTGCTTCACATGGATCTCTTTGGTCCTAATCATTATTCTCCTATCTCAAATGAAGCATCTCAATATGGCTTCGTTATTGTCGATGATTATTCTCGTTACACATGGGTACACCTTGTTACTTACAAACATGAAGTGCAGGAAGTCTTCAAACGATTTTCCTCGAGGGCTTCAACCAACTTTGGTGTGAAGATCAAGCACATCAGAAGTGACAATGCCACCGAGTTCAAGAATTCTGGTCTCGATGACTATCTTGATGAACTTGGTATCACTCATGAGTTATCTGCTCCTTACACTCCTCAGCAAAACGGCGTCATGGAGCACAAGAACAGGACTCTTGCTGAGATGGCTCGCACTATGCTTGATGAATACAAAATGCCTCATCGTTTCTGGACTGAGGCAATTGATACTGCGTGCCACATCATCAACAAAGTATATCTTCACCAATTCTTCAAAAAGAATGCCTAAGAAACCCAATGTAAGTTATTTCAAAGTCTTCGGTGCTAAATGTTGGATTAGAGATCCTCATCACAACTCAAAATTTGGACTGAAAGCACATGAAGGTTTTATGCTTGGTTACGGAAAGGACTCGCACACCTACAGAGTCTTCAACAACATTCTTCACAAAGTTGTTGAAATTGTAGATGTGTGGTTCGATGAGACTAACGACTCGCAAAGAGAGCACCTACCTACTATGATAGATGAACCAACACCTGAGGAGACTATCAAGTTCAAGGCTATTGAGGATGTCATTCCTACTGAAGAATCTGCTGAAGAATTCATTCCAGAACATGAAGAACGTCGAGCTAATGCACCGAAAGAAAATGCTGAAGAAAATGGTGCTGAAGAAAACGCTGATCAAACTCTTCAACGACAACCAGCTCATCCTCGCATTGCAAAAGAAGTGCAAGTTGAAAAGATCATCAATGACATCAAATCGCCAGGTCTCTCACACGCTCAAAAGCTTCACATTTGTCTAACTTTTGTGGGCAGTATGCTTTTGTCTCAATTACAGAGCCCACTAAGGAGATGAAGCATTTCTGGAGCCTGAGTGGATTCAGGCCATGCAAGAAGAATTACATCAGTTTGAGCTCAACAATGTCTGGGAACTGGTCAAACGTCCAGATCCTCGCAAGCACAATATCATCGGCACAAAGTGGATCTACCGCAACAAGCAAGATGAAAATGGCCTTGTGGTGAGGAATAAGGCACGACTTGTAGCTCAAGGCTACACACAGGTTTTGAAGATCCAAAGAATCCTGACAAAGTCTTCAGACTCAACAAGGCCCTCTATGGCCTCAAGCAGGTCCCACGGGCTTGGTATGATACTTTGAAGGAACTCTTCATGAAGAAAGGCTTCAAACTCGGTTCACTCGACCCTACTCATTTCACTAAATCTTATGATGGTGAATTGTTTGTGTGGCAAGTATATGTTGATGATATTATCTTTGGTTGTACTGACCAACATTATAGTGATGAATTTGCCTATATGATTAGTGAAGAATATCAAATGTCTAGGATGGGAGAGTTGAAATTCTTCTTAGGTCTTCAAATTCGTCAACAACACAATGGCATATTCATATCTCAGGAGAAATACCTCAAGGATGTACTGAGGAAATTCGGCATGCAAGATTGCAAATGCGTCAAAATTCCTATGCCCACAAATGGCCATCTGTGCACTGATGAAAATGGTATTGACTTCGATCATAAGGTATACTGCACCATGATAGGTTCCTTATTATACTTATGTGCATCTAGGACAGATATAATGCTTAGTGTTTGCATGTGTGCCCGATTTCAAGCTGCACCGAAGGAATCACACCATAAGGCTGTGAAGCATATTATTCGATATCTAGCTCACACACCAACACTTGGATTATGGTACCCCAAGGCCTTGACTTTTGATCTTGTTGGATATTCTTACTCTGACTATGCTGGTGATCGTATGGATCGCAAGTCAACATCTGGTACATGTCATTTCCTCGGACGATCTTTGGTCTGTTGGTCCTCGAAGAAACAGAACTGTGTATCACTATCTACTGCTGAAGCTGAGTACATTGCCACTGGTTCTTGCTGTGCCCAATTGCTATGGATGAAGCAAACTCTCAAGGACTACGGCGTCAACATGAAGAATGTACCTCTCTTCTGTGACAATGAGAGTGCCATCAAGATTGCTCACAACCCAGTTCAGCACTCAAAGAAAAAGCACATTCAGATTCTTCATCATTTTCTTCGTGATCATGTGTTAAAGGGCGACATTTCTATTGAGCATGTGAAGACTGAAGAACAGCTAGCTGATATCTTCACAAAGCCCTTGGATGAGAAGAGATTTAGCAAGTTGCGGTGTGAGATAAATATCTTAAAGTCTTCGAATGTTCTTTGAAAAGGACACTCATCCTAACACTTATGCAAAATTGATGACTTAGATGTGCAACACATGAAGAAACGTTTTTCTTCAATCAATGAAGAATAACACTCTTAGTGTGAAGAAATTAATGAAGAATTTGATTCTCAGAACCCTACGATAATTGTACGCGGTATCTGAAATCATCATTCTTATACGGTGGGTCACGCCACCACCAAAAGTTGAAATTCTTCAAATTATTCATATTCCTCAACTTTGCATAGTCTTCACTGGTTCCGTCGTTTTTCTTCATTAGCTATATATATATATATATATATATATATATATATATATATATATATATATATATATATGAGTTTATGTCCTCTACAGCATTCACTTATTGCTATTTCTTCAAGTTGGTTTTCTACTAAGTGAATGTGATCGGACCCTTCCCCTCTATGCTATACTCAACCCAATCTGTTCACAAATTCTTCATGTGCGTTCTATTTGAAACTCGTTCAAAATCTTCACTGTGTCCTTGTCAGCTGAAGAAATTGTGAACGGAACTTTAAAACCTATCTTATCAAAATTTTCGGTCTTGCCGCTCAAACCGTTCCGCATCCCTCGATACACTTACCACTCACCCACGATCTAACACGATCTCCACCTCTCACTACATGGGTGACACATGTCATGCGAATGAGGAGGGTCAGGGGCACGTTCGTCCAATTTCTTCAGGCGAGCAGTTTTTCACCGTGGCTATAAATACCCCTCCTTCCCTTCCTCACTTATTTTACTCCGCTCGACCTCTCTCTCCAGCTCGAGCTTCTCAAACCCTAGCGCCGTTGCTACTTCATCGCCGCCGGTGAGGAAGAGCTTCACTGCCTCGACCTCGTCACCGATGTACTCGCGCTGACCGCGGACATCTTCACTCCGCCACTGCCGTAGCCATCTTCCTCCGCCAAGTTAGGGCGTGGAAGATCTGCACAGACGAACTTTGCATCTCCTCACTCCAGTTCGTCGTGTTCTTCGTCCAGGGTAAATAAAAGTTACTTTTACTGCCCTCGTTGATTCGAATGATTATCTACAAAATCTTCAAAAGTGTTTTTCTTCATATCTTCACACACTAAACACCTCACAAGTCATCTGTTCTTGATTCGTTTCTCTAAGCATCATTTTTCTTCAAGATTCCTCAGTTGTGTGGATCTTCGATCTATACAACTCTAGAACCTAAGACAAAGAATGCTTAGTGAAAATCTTCAAGACTCATCTGGTCAAATTCCTCAAACCTGTTCATTTTGAAAAACCTTCTGAAAATGCATATGACCTCTCCAAATTCCTTGCAACTATACTCTGTTCACAGGTACACATGTCAGCTGCTAAATCACTAGGTTCTCATCAACTTAACTCTTTGCAGCGTTCCTCGAAGAAAAGTTGCATACTTCTTCAGAGAATTCAATTGTTCAAATTCCTCAACTGAAGAAAATGGCTGATGGTAAAAGGCCACAGAAGGGAGGAAAGAGGCCTGAGGTAAATACAGCGTTTGAGATCCCTGATGACATATATGCTGGGTACTGCACACCTACTGAGGGAACCAAGAATGAGCGCAAAGTGCGCATTCAGAAGATAGAGAGGAGACGGGCAAGATAATGGAGGGAGTACAGATATGTCACTCCTAAGTACATGAAGAAATTCGTAGTCAATCCTCCATGCCCAAGAGCTCCATTGGCACCTGGCCAAATCACTGATCCCACCAGCCTCAAGCGCGGTGAGGACTATCCTAATGAATGGGCCAAGCGCCAAGCCAAGCTGGCTAAGCAAGCCAGAGAAGCAGTGAGGAAATTCAATGAAGACTCTGCTGCTGCTGCTGCCTCTGCTAAGGCCCTTGCTATCAAGCCAAAGAAGGCTATGTCAAAGAAGCCTGCACGTAAGCCAAGTGCTTCACCAACAATGCCCTCAAGGCCAAGTTCCTCAGCAATGCACTCACGGCCAGAATCCTCAATGCCCTCACAGCCAGAATCCTCAAAGCCCTCATGGAAAATTCCTCATGTTGCTCCTGTTCCTCCAAAGTCCTCAGCTCCTCCACCAAAGCCTTCAGCTGTTCCGACCAAATCCTCAGCACCTGTGCATCTCGCTTCGTGCCAAAGGACTGCCGGCATCTCCATTGCCTCAGGTGTCTCAGCTAGTTCCTCAGCTGCACCAAGTTCCTCAGCTGGCCCCTCACTACTGAAGACAAAGGCCACTGCTAGACGAGGTCCACGCCCAATTCCTCAAAATAAGCAAGTCGCTTTCCAAGCACCGTCTGATGAAGACGAAGCTGATGATGATGAACTTGCAGAAATCATTAGAGACAGGCAAGTCAGGGCCGCTAGAGCCAAAGGATCAGAGGTGCCATTGCTTTTGGATCCCAAGCTGATCCTCCACTACATTGATGATTGGCACAAGGACCCCAACACTCCCTTGCCTGACTTCAAGCTGACTCCTGGCCAAAGTCACATGCTGACCCACTTCATTCAAGAAGAAAAGTGGAAATTTGAGAAGGCGAGGCAGATCAAGAAAGCGCAGTAGAAGAAAGAGCACTATCTAAAGAAAAACGTTGTCTCTATGACAACTGAAGAACTTGTCACTATTCAGATTGAGATTAAGAAACTCAGTGATAACTTTGAAGCATATCGCGCTGCTTGGCTTGGAGCCAAGGTTCGTTTTGTGAAACTTGCGGATAAATTCACTTCCAATGTTGCTGCCCCAACGCAACAGGAAATTCCTCAGGCTGAAGTATCTGCTCAGCCTACTGAAGAAAATGCCAGCACCGCTGATGACAATCAGGCTGCTGAAGATAATGTGAGTTCCAGGGTTGATGACTACATTCCAGCCACTGAAGAAATTGCCAGGGCACCCGCTAGTGGTGTGCCCGAAGAAACTGAAGAACTCAGGGCAACTGCATTAGTTGTACCTGAAGAAAATCAACCAGATTCCTCAGCTACTCCTTCACCAACTTCAACTTCAATCCTTCCATCTGCATCGGATGTGAAGAAGACCAAGGCTGCAGAGCATGCTGCAGTGAAGAAAAGGAAAGCATCAACTGCTTCAGATTCTTCAGCTCCGAAGAAAATGAAGCCTATGAGAAGTTCATTTGCTAATCCGATTGATGCTGTTCCCATCTCAACCAGGCCATCAAAGGACCTTGTTCCTTTTGATGAAGAATATGTGATCCCCAGCGGATCTGATGAAGAAACTCATTCTGCTGCTTCGTCTGAACCATTGGATGAAGAAATTGAAGTGGATGTGATCCCTTCAACACCTATCATCTCCTCGCATGTGCCTTAGTTCACAGCTGAAGAGGCTGGCGTTGAAGAAATGCAAGATGATGATGTGGACATTGGCTGCTCCACACCTGTAATCAGTGATGAATTCTGGGAAAGTCAGCATCCAAACTCTCCAATGTTCAGCAAATTCCTCAGTCCCCCACACAAACTGTTCACATGGGCTCTGAAGAAACTCATCCCACTGCATCTGTCCATGAGGAAATTCCAGCCACTAACGCTGAAGAAATTGCTGCTACTGAACAACCAACGATGCAGACTGCCACTGAGGAGGAACCAAAAATTCCTCAGCCTGAAGAACCTGCGATTGAGATTCCTGAGGTCGTGATGCAACTCACTGACACTCCTCTGCCGAAGCCAAAGGATCCATTCTCACGCAAGCAAAAGTTCAAGGCTGATGATTTCTTTGGCGAGCACGTATTCTTCGAAGACTACAACCCATATGACTCTGCTCGCATTAGGAAGAGGCGTTTCTGGACTGCTAGTCAAGCCAATTTCTATTCCTCAGTGCTGTTCAACAAGGAGAAGATTTTCTACCATGAGCATATGCCTCACGTGGATATGGAATCTCTGCCGTGCTTCGCACCAGTCCTCAGTGTTCTTCACGACGCTGGGATGCTCAACTTTTGCTCTGACATCTGCGATTGGAATGAAGAACTGATTCTTCAATTCTATGCAACGCTGCACATCACCGGAGATGCTGAAGATGCGAATTCATGGGTGCTGGACTGGATGTCTGAAAACACTCACTACACTGCACCAGCCTCTGAATTGCTTCGTGCGCTACCACTCAGTCCTCCCCTTGAAGAAGCTAGCTACATCTACAGTGAACCTGAGCTCACACATCATTACATGCAGGTGCCGATGAAACCTTTGAAGCCAGGTAAAGTACCAAGAACCAAATTCCTCGTGAAGGAATTGTTGTACGTGCCCAGAACTGTCTATCGTATTCTTACGAGGACAATCAGTCCTATCAAAGGCCACGACTCATCTGATGAGGAAATTGTTGGCATCATGAAGAATCTGGTATTCAACATCGTTCATGGCATTCCTATCAATTATCACGATTTCTTCATGAGGACTATGGCCGATGTTGCACTGTCTCTGTTTGAGTTGAAGCCTTATGCACCTTGGATCATGAGATTCCTAGGACAAGGTCTTCACTCAACTACAAAGCTGATTTCCAGAATCATCTCAGCTACTTGCCCCCAATTGAAGTCCTCAAGCAGACATATTCCTCAGTTGATGGAAAGGGCAAGGCACCAGATGTAATTGATGAAGGCATTCGTCCATTGGATGGTCAGTTTCGCAAAGCTGCATCTTATTCCACCAATGATGACTCTGCCACACATGACTCTGCCAATGCACCTAACTCCACTCCTCAAGCCACTGCTCCGCGCGTGATGACTGACCATGAACTTCTGCTTAGTCTTCACCAGAAGGTGGATCGAAATCACAAATGGGTTAAGCGTCAGTTTGGTTCACTTCTTCACAACACGACTGCCACACACAATGAAGTGAAGAAAAACCACTACTACCTCCATCAAGTCTTCGGTCACACCTGGGCAATCCTGTCACATCTGTATGGTGAAGAAGATCTGAAGAACATGGGTCTTAATGAAGATTTTGACTGGTCTGCACCTCCACCGAAGAAATTCAAGAAGGTCAAGGTTCCTTCTCTGGTGGCCAGCTCATATTCTTCATCCCGCGACACTGATGAACATGAAGATTTGGATGACACTGCGGCAGGCCCTACATCAACAAACGACCCCAACAACGCTGACGCTCCTTCATCAACATGATTATCTTCAGGGGCGTTAGTCCTCACTTTCGATCCTTTTGGTCATTCGATGACAAAGGGGGAGAAAATATGAGTTAGTCTTCAAGCGGGTCTACTATATGGGCGTTTTTTTGCTAAGTTACAACTCTCGTTCTTCTGAAACTTTATTGGATCAAGTTGTAATCTTAAACCCGATGGTGCTCTGATACTTTTGATGCACTGTGCTCTGATTCTCTTGATGCACTATTCTGCATACTTATTCCTCGTTAATATTATTGCACGCATGCTGAATTTCATCAGGCACCATATTTCATCATGCATTTCAAATTCTTCATATTATATGTTAAATGCGTGTATGCATTACAAGATATAGGGGGAGATCTCCATGATTCAACTCTTCAAGTGTGCATTGCTTCAAAAGCAAATTCCTCACTATGCACATCTTCAGGGGGAGTTCCTCTATATCTTGCAATCAAATTCCTCAATATCAGTAGTTACACTTCATATGTTTATCCCCGTTGAAAACTTAACCTATATTGTCATCAATCACCAAAAAGGGGGAGATTGTAAGTGCATCTAGTGCCCCTTAGTGATTTTGGTGTATTGAAGACTTATAGGTTAAAGGACTAATGCGTGTGTGAGTGTACACAGGTCTATAAGTCTATGAGGAGTTTGATATTTACAGGAAAAGTCGACCCCTAAAAATGAATATCTTCGACTGAAGATTCTGGTATTTCTGAAGACTTTCATGAAGACTTTGAAAGTGAAGAAATTGGTGTGTCCGTGAAGACTTGATATTCATGCGAGAAATATGAAGCTTGAAGACTTCCGTGTTCATAGTTTTGTTTTTCTCTTTCTTGAGTCATAGGAAACACCGTACTGTTAAAGGGGGTCGAGGAAATACTAAGGAAAAATTTCCATGTGATGCTCAACTCAAAATCCTACACCTACCAATACCTTCGAGTGAAGCCATTGGAAATCTCATACAGTTCAGTCAATTTCTTAAGTGACAGAGACGAAGTTCTTCTGGTCTCTGAGGAATTTGTCCTGACTGAGGAGTTAGGAATTCGCCAGTGCGGATTGCCTACACAATGAGGAACATGATAGCCCTGAGGATTTTACTACTCAAAATTCCGACCGTTGCTGTGCCATGCGCCAGCTGTCCCAAAATATCTATCCACCTAATGGTCATATCATTGAAGGGCATTTATGTCTTATCATGTCGGACTACTCCCTAGGCTATAAATAGCCACCCCCTACAACCACTAGCTGGTTGGCTGCTCCGAGAGAAACTGACACTTGTCATTTGAGAGCAACCCATCCTCCGAGGACTTTGAGCGAAAATCATCAAGTGAGGAAAAACCAAAAACCCAAAACCCAAAACCCAAACACCTACAAACCCCAAGTGATTGAGCATCACTGAAGAGATTGATCCTGAGTGGATCCGACGCTTGTTACCTTTGAAGACTGTGCATCCAAGAGGAATTGTGGATCACCGTGTGACCAAGTTTGTGAAGGTTTGGAAGTCGCCTGAAGACTTACCACGAGTGATTGGATGAGGTCTGTGTGACCTTAGTTCAAGGAGAATACGGTGAGGACTGGGTGTCTTGGACTAAGTGTCCTTGACTGGGTGTCCGAGACTGTGTGTCCTCGAGTTTAAATACTCAGCCGCTCCAACCAAACGTACAACTGAGACATCAGTTGGAACTGGTCTACCAAATCATTGTCTTCACCGAGCTTACTGGTTCTATTTCCTCAACTCTTTCATTTCCTCATAATTGTGCTGTATGTTTGTTCATATCTGTGTTTGAAGACTGTGACTGAAGACTTTCTCAATTTCCTCAGTTCAATTTCTTCAGTCTATTTGTCTTCATCCTGTGTTATCCTGTGATTATGCTTCTTGTACTCTGTGCCTGTCTTCATTTCATCATGATGACTATGCTTGTATTCTGTTGTGTTTACTTTTGAGTACTTATTCCGCTGCTAGTAGTTCTTCGCTAAGGAATTTCCTCACCAGCAAATTCCTCAGTGAAGAATTTCATAAAAATCGCCTATTCACCCCCCTCTAGTCGATATAACGCACTTTCAGAATGGTAGGAGCAGTACAACAAACATCACACGCGTACCATATTTTGAGAAGGTTTTAATGTAATTTGTGTGAAATGGGTCTGTGTGATGTACGAGTAGTACATCCATATCATTGACATTCATGCACACAACAAACATTTGTGTGCATGATTTCACCCTATTTTCATATTTTTTTTGGGAGTGGATTTGATTTTTGTAATCGAAGCTCATTTTTGTAGTTCGTTTCAATTTAGACTATGAATGTATTATTGCGAGAGATAGATATAGAGAGAATATTTGTGTGATAAAGAGGGGGGCGGGGGCAGCGATACCTAATGAGAGAGGGGCATATGCGTGTTCGAAAGACTTTGTGTGTCGTAGAGAGGAGTGTTTGAAAGGGAGGGAGAGGGTGTGTGTGTGTATGTGTGTGTGTGTTATATATATAGAGAGAGAGATGCGTGTAACGTCAGGATCGACAAGGTATGAGGTTGCGGATATGGGAGAGCGATAGTGTGTGTGCAATGAAGGGACACACATACAATGTCTGTTTACATGTTAGAGAGCTGGATAGACCTCGACAGCACGACTGGCTAGGGGTGGAAGGTTGTGTGTGGTAGAAAGAGATAGTAGAGGGACAGATGAATTCTTGTTTGTTGCAAGGAGAACTAACTACATAGATGGGGGTAGCAAAAAGAAGAGAATGGCGGTGTGCCTTTTTCATGGGATGGAAGAGAGACCAAGAGACACACATCATGTGGAGAGGTGTGTGTGTTTCATGAGAGAGAGAGGGAGGCGTGGACCTAAATAATTGGAAGTCCTGGTTATCGACTAGAGGGGGTGAATAGGCAATTTTTACAGAAGTCTTCAAAACATGAGGTCTTTGAAGACAAATAGTAGAAATGAGCCTATTGATATGCAGCGGAAGGTAGACTACACTAGACAGGCCATAGTCAATTAAGCAATGAAGTGAAAGCATGAAGACTATCAGCAGCTAGGTAGTATGGATCAGGATGGAAGACAGTATGAAACCAAATAGTTAATAGTCTTCACTCAGTGAAGTCAATCAAAATAGACAGGCAGGCAATGACTTCATGAAGACAAACTGTAAAGTAAAGGAAAGTGAAGGATAGAACTAGTTGCTTGGTGAAGACAAGGATTTGGTAGACCAGTTCCAGTTGCTGTGAAAACTGTACGTCTGGTTAGGGAGGCTGATATTTAACTCAGAAGACCGCGTCTTCACCTTATTCCCCTTGAGCTAAGGACACCCAGTCCTCGCCCAATCACTCTGGTAAGTCTTCAAGGTAGACTTCCAAACCTTCACATACTTCATTCACCGACAATCCACAATGGCTCTTGGATGCTCAGAACGCGAGGCCTAACCGACCAGAGGATTCACAATCCTCAAGTGTAACAACTCTTCAGGTCACGCAGACAGAAAGACTTCAGTGATGCCTAACACTCTTTGGCTTTGGGTGTTTAGGGCTTTTTCCTCGCAAGGATCTCTCTCTCTCAAATGCTTCAGAGGTGGGTTGCTCTCAAATGACAAAAGCCATGTACTAACTCTGAGCAACCACCCATTTATGGTGTAGGGGGTGGGCTATTTATAGCCAGGAGGCAACCTGGCCTGATTTGTCTGAAATGACCCTGGGTCACTAAGGAACCAACATGTGTCCAACGGTC
Source organism: Triticum aestivum (assembly GCF_018294505.1). NCBI lineage: Eukaryota > Viridiplantae > Streptophyta > Magnoliopsida > Poales > Poaceae > Triticum > Triticum aestivum. The sequence continues at coordinate 429,867,854 of NC_057812.1, forward strand.
GGATTTCAAACACATGCGGCAGCTTGACTTGGGCTACAAGTAAAGCTGACTCATCCATCTCTGGATAAGACTTGCTCTCATTGTCTTCGCTCGAAGACATAGGATTTGGTTGAGCATCACTTTAGTCACTCTGACTTTCTTCACTTGGACGCCACTTAATAGTACGGTGGTTCCTATGACTCAGCAAAGAAGAAAAGAAAACTATGAAACAACTATGTCTTCGTGCTCCATAGTCCTCATACGAATGTCTTCTCATGTCATAATCTTCATCGTGAATGTCTTCACGTACCACCATTGTCTTCAATGTCTTCACACATTTTTAGGGGTCATCTATGGTAGGTAAACCGAATCAATAAGGGACTAGATACTACCTATGTTATCCTGCAATTCTCACAAACACATTAGTCCCTCAACCAAGTTTGTCGTCAATACTCCAAAACCAACTAGGGGTGGCACTAGATGCACTTACAATCTCCCCCTTTTTGGTGATTGATGACAAACTGGTTCAAGTTTTCAACGGGGATAAAAGTATGTGAGAGTTAAGGATAAAAGCATTGTCTTCATAATTTGCGAAAGGCTCCCCCTGAAGATGTGCATATAAGTAGTTTGCCTTTGAATGCAAATGCACATGACATGTTTTACTTTGTGGAGATCCTCTTCAACTCACGAAGACAATTCATCATGCATGTATAAGTATAATGAAGATAAATGACATGCACAATGAAAAATGGGTGTCTGCAGAATAACTTCATGCGAAATTTATCATCGCATATCAAAGTAGCAGCAAAACATGGCAGATGACCATCAGGTTTAAGTGTTACAACTCAAAAGCCAAATTGTTTCAAAACCAGAGTTGTAAGAACTTAGGAAAAATAATGCAACCACCCATATGGACCCGCTTGAAGACTATCAACCTCATATGCTTCTCCCTCTTTTGTCCGTAATGACCAAAAAGGTTTGAGGACATAGAGGATCTACTCGTTCTTAGTTGAAGTAGAAGATGGAGCAGGGTCATCATTGGAGTTTGGTGGTGCAGATGGGCCTGACGCAGTATCTTGATGCAGTGCAGCTAGGGTTGGTGAAGTGGCATCGTCTTCTTCATCGACGACTCTCGCAACAACAGTTGTAGCTGAAGATGAATGCTCAGAATCTTGAATGGAGGGAGTGCGACGCCAGCTTGCATTTTGAGGAGGCCTCGAGTCAAACTTGAATTGCTCTGTGAAGCCATCTGCATGCAGATCATCTTCAAAACATAGCAGTGTTAGGCTCTTCCAGGACCGCCTACAGGCTTCATGTGCAACGAACGAGTTCTTGGTGGCCAAGTTGCGGATGCGATTGACATCCACCAAGATACTCTGCATCTGATGCTTTAGCCAGTCATGTTGCCTATCCTTATTTTAATGCAAAGCCACCAAGAGCTTTTGGTCATTGAGCACACGAGAATGCTTCTAAGGCCTTTGAGCAATTGTGCTTGCAGTGGCTTCAGTGTTGGCTCGGTGCGGAAAGCGCATGTTGCTAGCCAGAGGGTATGCAGGAGTTGCAGCATTGGGCACATGAATTCCTTCGATTGGTTGTGAGAAGCTTTGAAATTCAGCATTCTGAAGGTGGAGTGGCTTCTTTACAGGCTCGGGGTAGATGGCTTCAATGGATAGATCAACGTCAGGTAGAAAAAACAATATGGTTGCACGCTGAAGGCTGATAGTCAATGGTGGAATGAAGCTTAATCAAGTGCATCACCCGTGGTGCATAGAACTTCAGGCCAAATAGATCAATTCCAAAAGCAACAAGTTATGTGATGAAGAAATCCTGGGTGTTGAACCTGATGCCATGGATGATATAGAATACCAAAGTCTTCATGGCTCTTTCAAGTTTAGCTTCAGAAGAATGTCCCTTGATGGGCCATAGAGTACGCCTTAGAATATGATACACTATGTGTGGCAAGTACTCAAGGTCCTCCAAAAAGAATTCCTTTGGATATTCAGCGTCTTGAGGCAATGGCTTCATCATGCTAAGCATTTGGCTCATATTTGGCTCAAGTTTCTGAAAAATACTCTGCAGCTCATTCCAATGAAGCTGACAACCAGGTTCACGTAAATCACCTGGAGTGGGCAGGGAAGTCAGCTCGATGATTTCTTAAGCTTTGGCTTCGTGATGAACATCACCTATCATCCACTCAAGGACCCAAGTCTTCGGATCCCTATTGTAGCCTCGAATATGTAAAGTGGCATAGAACTGCAGCAGAAGCTCTTCATTCTAGTGTTCTTTATCAGTCACGAAGGGCAGAAGACCAACATCTCTCAAGAAGTCAAGAGCCTCTTCAAGACATGGTATCCCAGCCATAGCATCACAATCCACACGCTTGTGTGGAAAGATCTAGTCTTGGTTGTACATGATGCATGAGTAATAGCTTTGCTGCTGATGGCTCCAAAATCTACCAGAGGATATCTTGGGCTTCATGTATGTGTTCTTGGCGCTGTCAAAGAAAGTATTGTTCTCTCTGAAGTTGAGCACGTTGAATGAGCCCTAAGTGGTGGCAACACTTGGAAGCCTTGGCAGACGTGTCTTGGGCTTCTGAACTTGAGGCCTATGCATGTTCCATGGTGTATGACCTTGGTGGAGGAACGACGCCATCAGAGGTGATAGGCGTCACGGTGGCTTCAGCATTCACATTAGCTTCAGGCTCCACATTAACTTCAGCCATGATAGAGTCGTTGGCTTTAGTGGTGTTGTTAGTGGAAGCCTCATTGTTTTCAACCTCCATCTGTTCAACGATTGGAGGGTCGAGCACAATCACATTCTCCTCGAGAATGACTGGATCACTTGCTGGGGGTGTGGCTTCTCTTTCTTCTCCTTTTTCTTCTTCGGCTGATGCAACTGGAATGTCTTCAGCAGCCTTGGCTTCAGACTCAGAGGGAATCACAGAAGGAGTGGCTTCAGGAAACACTTGACGTGCTACTGAGCTAGTGTATTGCGCTTCTTCTTCTGGAATTCTCGACATGGAGACCTGTGGCCTGAGGCCGTTGGGAGGCCTGTAGAACGTTGGCGACTCCGTTGGAGAAGGGGTGGTCTGTTGCATGTAATCTTCATCATCAAGTGCTAAAGAGGTAACTTGAGCAGGCGGAGTTCGTGGTGTCTCGTCTTGAACTGCGGTGTCTTGTTGTTGGCACTCGACCCATGAGTCATTTTGAGCAATTGGCGCCAATGGACGACCAATGCTAATAAGTTCACTCCTCGTTGGAGCACGCGATGATACCGACTAGGGCTCGAGCTGAGGAAGGACTTCATCATCGTGTACATTGTCTTGATGACCAATGTCTTCAGCTGCGGTGGGGTCAACATCTGGAACTTCTTTACTCACTAGAGCCTCTGTGGAAGCAGGCTCATGGATCACAAGGTGATGTTCTCGATTGGTTGAAGCAGGAAGAGCAACAAAGATAGGTTCAACTATGAGGGGCTCTGGGGCAGCAACACGCTCTTTCTTTGAAGACTTTGAAGCCTTTGTCTTCAATCTCTTCTTGGAGGGAGCATCATCAGAGGTGTTATTGAGCTTCCTCTTCCTGGCTTCGGCCCTGGCTTGCTATTTCTTCTTCATTTCAGAAGCTGCTGAGGGGACCTTTGGCTTCAAGCCAGTCATGCTGGCAGGGAAGACAATGCTTGGTCGATCCTGCCGTTGAGCTTTAGGTTGATCTTCAGCAGACTTCTTCTTTTGTTTGGCAGCCATCCTGGGGTCGATGCCAGGACGCACAAGATCCTTGCTCTTCTCAGCTTCATTATGTGCTTGAACACATTCCTGCACATAATACTTCATACGCTCGCGTGAGCCTTTGTCTTCTTCACGCTTCTTGTGGAATTCAGCCTTGAGATCAAGCAACATCTTCTTGAAGATTTGCACATCGGCCACACTGACCTTGGCTATGTGCTTCTTGAAATGCGCCTTCTCATGATCAATCTTGTTCTTGAGCTCGACGATTTTCTGAGCTAAGTCCAATTCATTTGCAATAGCTCCATGAAAAGTGACGCTGATGTCCACTAGAGGCTGCAAGTCATAAATACTGATGCTCTGGTCATCAAACTACTCATCGATGAAGTTGTTCAGAATGTCAACATCAAAGAGGGCCAGATCATTGAAGATCTTTGCCTCTTTCTTGCTCTTGATCATCATCTCTAGAGCTTCATCACCAAGATCTTCATCGTTGGACACATCAATAGTGTCTTCCTTGTTACGCAAAATGGCAGCAGGTGTCAAGTCATGCCCATAAATCTTCTTGGTCTTCTTGGTCTTCTTGGAGACACGAGACAAGTCTTCGGACTGCACACTGGGTTCAGGAGGTGCAACCCTCAAGGGCTTCATAGGTGAAGCGGTTGGTCCAGTAGATGGCTTCGAAGCTTTTGCCTTCTTCTTCTGCTTCGGTGGTGCTGGCGCGTCTTCATAGTCCGCGTCATCAGCAGATTGGTCCATCGTGGCCCTCTGAGCAGCAATGTGGGAGAGGATCCCATCGAAGCTGGTGAAGGGGCCGATGACATTGGGATTGGCTTCGTAAGAGCCATCCTGTCTTGGAGCAGAAGGAACGGGGTTGAAGTTGAGTCCCATCTCCTTTCTGTTCTTGGTAGCTGACTACTTAGCAAACTAATAGTTGCGCTTGAAGAGATTGTCATTAGGACACCATAGCAAAGATGAAGGGTCAGCATTATCAGGCTACGGTCCTCTGACCATGCAAGGATAGAAACCTTGGGCAATAGCTTCAGGCTTCGACTTAGGTTGCAAATTTCTATAGAGAGTATCACCCCATGGGCCTTGATGGCATTCTTCTCAGCATATTCAGCAGTGACAAAATTGTACTTGAACCATTGTTCTGCCCAATATCTTCGGATCCATTGAATCCGGGTCTTGCGCTGATTGTAGTTCTCCTCAGGATCTCTCATGTATAGTTCATACAGATCCGGAGGTAGATCTAGAGCAGTATTTCCACGGTGCTGTCTGCCACCCTTCCTAGCAGATTTCTCAATGGCCGTGATATTCAGACAGATAGGCTTCAGAACTGTGAAAGGCTTCCGTCTACTGGTCAGACAAGAACTAGCTTTAGGGGAGTGAATGTGATGTTGCAAGAACTCTGCAAATGAATGCAGTCTGTGAGAACCAAGGGATTCTCCTGTGGACATGTACTTGTGACAACATTAGAGATATGAGGGAAGGGAAGAGGTCATATGCATCCTCAGAAGATCTTGAAGATAAATCAGTTTGAAGACATTGACCTCATAGAGGGAAGACATTCACTTATTTGAAGAGAGTCAGTTCCAGATTTGTACGAATCCAGGAATAAGTACAAGTGAGGAATCTAACTAGTTATGAAGCAATAGTGAATATGCTTTGCACGATATGAGATTCAGAAAGAGACAGATCCAGATTTGGAAGAGTATAAACCACTTTTGGGTGAAGTGGATGGATTTGACAGATAAAAAAGACTATAAAAAGTGAAAGTTATTTACCCCAAACGAACTGCTAGACAAGGCGGAAGGGAGGCCGAGCAGTTCCAATCTCCCGCACCATAACTTGCGGCAGAAGACACCTACGGAGGCGGCGGAGAAGATGAGGTCCGCGGCCGGTGTGAGGACGGCGTCGAAGAGGTTGCGGCTGCTAAGCGCTTCATCTCCGGCGTCCACGCGAGCTAGAGGTGGCGCTAGGGTTTGAGCGAGGTTGTGAGGTGGAAGAAGAGATAATGACCGCACGGATGGGTATTTATAAGGTAGGGGGCGGCAGAGTGCAATTACGCAGGTGCCCCTAGCGGTTCACATTTGGTGGACACATGGCATGCATGCAACTCATTGAAAGTTGTTCCATGTTCCCACGCACGCTTGGTTTGTCGGGTGGTCGTTCTAGCTTCTCCGGCATTCAGGCAAAAGAGATATAGTATTGAAAGCGGTTTTAAATGTGTGCCTCTGTATCTTCAACTGACAAGGATGCAGTCAAGACATTCGACAGGTTTCAACAGAATGCATATGACTAGATAGAGAGAGTTTGAGGTATATATATATATACATCCCAGCTATTCTGCAACCCATTCCTGAATAAGCTATTCAGGAACCCTTCCTAACTGCACGAGAACATACAGCTATCTGTGCGACCTATACTAGTTAACTGTCGGGCGGACTTTTTCTGACACTATTTTTTCGCATTGTTTTTTGGTCGTAATTATTGAACCATTCATCGGAATGATGCAAACGATATACTGTTGGATAGCTATTGAAAAGGAGCAAAAAAACTCATGTTGATCATTTTCCCAAAATCAATTTGGTTTTTTAAACAAAATTCAAAAAACTAGAAATCCATCAAACAAGTTTTCAATGCTTTTGTGAAAGAAATTTCCAAACCATTTGTCGGAATGTTGCATATGATATACCGTTGGAAAGCTATGGATTAGCCCAAACTTCAATATATAGAACTCGTTTCCAAATTCGCTACGGTTTAAGAGCAATTTTCAAAAAACAAACATCAATTTCGTCATTTTTGCCTGAACTACTACAGTACACGCTAACTGCCCGACTGGAATAGCTAACTGACATATGATGATCAAGCTAACTGCCGATACTGAAGAAACTTTTTTTCCTGGTTTTTCCTGGATCAAGCTAACTGTCGGTATTGAAATAGCTAACTGTCGGGGATTGTGGTTAACTGCCGGACTGAAGATATTAATTGTTTTTTTTACATTTTGTCCCGGGTCGAGCTAACTGATGAACACCCTAACTGCTCGACCGTAATAGCTAACTGCCCTATCCAGAGCAAGGTAACTGCCGGACTAAAGAAACTAATTTTTTCCTTTGTTCTTTTTTTGGGGTTAAGTTAACTGCCGGGACTGAAATAGCTAACTGTCGAGATTGTGGCAGTTAACTTGGTGTTAACTATCAGGACTGCAGATACTAATTTATTTTCTTTTGTTCTTTTTGTCGGGGTCACGCTAACTGCCATGAATGTCAAGGTTAACTACCATGTCGGCTGATGTGAACTGCCACTATGGATGTTTTTCCCCATATTTGTTAACTTCTTGGGGAAATTGTTTCATAGCTAATTGTGTCTAACTCACAGAAAGAACTTCTTCATCTCAAAAAGTTAACTCCTTTGTCTTAGTACAGCTAACTACACATAACAGTAAACGCCACGACAATCCAAAAATGGGAGCTGCTTCTTTTTCCTGGCACGAGCTAACTGTAGCCGCATCCGCTACCAAACTGTTCTTTGACGAACATCCGGAACCACTGGTGTGCTCCCCTGTAGCTTTTTGCAAAGGAGTTAGCTTGGAGAGGGGTGGCCCTGGAGTGGTGGTGCTAGTGGAGAAGCAGGTCGGTGGAGGATGGCACTGGAGGCAAGGGTGGAGGTGGCTGGCATTGGGAGCATGAGGTATCCGTCAGTGACGACCATGAGGCATGAGCATCCTTTGCATTGTTGGAGTTAACTTTTCCTTTTTTAAAGATGAATTTTCCGCCTGGTCGAATAGAACCAATTTTTTAAGTAGTGAAACTTCTTCTTTGAACTGTTTTAATTTCTTTAGGAACTTCTGCAAGTCCCAAAGTTAACTGTCATATTTGCTTAGTTAATTTCGTGCATCTTGTCATATGTACTACCGCTATGTGAAGTTAATGGACTGAAAGTAAACCAATGTTAACTGAATGGAAGTTAACTGCTCCTTTTTATAGCATATCTTCACGAAGTACTAGTAGTTAACTGAACCGAAGCTACTACGTACCTTGCAAGCCAAGTACCAATTTTTGTTTAGCAAGTGGATTGCAAGTGTTTCCGACCATCAAACTACTTGGCTGGCGCAAGTAACTGTACCTTTTTTTATACATACAGTGCTCTTTTGATACATGTGCACTTTCAAACCAAAGTTTTGTAAGATGTTTCTAGACATGAATTTTTTTAGGAGAGCCGAATTGAACCTGAAGGCACAAGCTAACTGTTGGACTCTAGCTAACTAATGGTTTCTCCGAGTAAAAAAAGTTTTTTTAAAAACTAACTATTGTGTTTTGCTAACTGCTACACATCCCCCCAAGTGAACCACCATAACATCTAAAAGCTAACAGTTGTTTTTGCTTATATAATCAGACTTTTTGTGCTAAACAAACCATAGAAAAACTGCTCCAAATTTCTAAGTAAACCGCCATTTTATTTTATTCAATAATGAACTGTACTCTTTATGGTTTTTATAGCTAACTGCAGAAATTCCAAAGTTAATTTCCTCGGGTTTTTCTATGTTTTTATACATAACTGCTGAAACCCCGGGAGTTAACCGAGCCAACAACAAAATGTGGACTTAAAAAAGAGGGAGTCACGGACAATGAGATGATACATTTTCATAAAATTATCTAGTTTTACTTATGGTGCAAAAAGGAACAAGTATTGCAGTGCACTTACAAAAAAATGAAGGAACTTCTCTCTACCACACGTAATCTTATTCTTTCACATTGCTTGTCTTTTCCTTTTTTAACTCAATAACTGTACGCACTAATACTCTTAACTGAATTATAGAAACTGAACCAAATGAACTCCATGGGTGCTGCCATCTCACACGTCATTGACGGCGCAATGAAACATTTTTTTATAACTGGTGTTTGTTCTTCTCAAAGTATATTCCTTAATCGCAATGGCTAATTGCTGAAACTATACGTAACAGTCAAAACACAAACAGAAAGAATCAATTTGAGAACTTCAGAAACTATAAACTATGTAACTACTGAACTATACACAATCGTTGCCAATGCCTACTAGTATTTTTCAAAGAGAACAACCATGTACAGTTAAAAAATGCTAACTGCATTGGGGGGAAGTTGATGCTGCTCGACGCCTGATGTGAAGCCGGCTGGTTTAGGGAAATTAAATTCACCATTTTTCCAGGTAAAGCTACCTGCATAGGCCGACTAGGTTAACTTCTATTTTTCAGTTAAGCTAACTGCACAAGGCCGTCGAAGCAGAGATATGGAAGCCATGGATCTAGAGGCAGGGGAGGAGCCACGTTAGAGTCGTGTGCCGGACCAGGAGGTAGAGGGAAGCAGCAGCCGGCAATTTGGGGAGCACGGGAAGAGGGTCGGCGTCCTTGGTCGCCATGGCCATGGCCAACCGAATATGAGGTCAAGGGAGTGGTGGCACTGGAGGCAAGGGTGGAGGGGGTTGGCTGGGTGGTGATGGGGAGAATGAGGCCTCCGTGGGAGGAGCATGGCGGAGGCCACCGCTTGGCGACGACGAGTCCATCGGTTGGATCTTGTGGATGGGAGCCAGGCCAGAGAGAGGATGCTAGTGAAGAGGGGCGCCGACCGGTGCCTGTAGGTGCACGGCTGTGGCAGGCAGGTCCACTTACTAGGGAGCATGGTCAGGCTCGTGGTGGTCATCGCCGGAGCAGCAGGGGTAGCTGCCATACAGTCATCATGGCGCCTGTTCTACTGCGTGGCTCCATGAAGTCAAGGCGAAGCCAATGCAGACAGCGAGGGCGAGCCCGGCTTGCGTGGTCCGGCGGCGAGGGGGCGAGCGCACCGGGGGCTATGAACCGGGGAAGGTGGCCGGTCGGGATGAGGCGTGGTGCACGGAGGCAGAGAGGTCAGGCACGAACCGGCGCTGGGAGGGAGAGCGGTGGGGCACGGGGAGGTGTAGGGATGCGATAAGCTCGAGGCGGGCGAGGTAGACAGCCGGAGTAGGAGGGGAACGGGCTCAGGCGGCGGGGCACGATCCCGATCCAGATCGGGTCGATAGAGGAAAGTGAAGGGGTGGTCGCTGGTGGTGCCTTTTTCACTTGCTCTGCTCGTTGTCGCTCGATGTGCGCCTGAGGAAGGAACATGTAAGAGGTGGTGGCACTACAGCTGGTGGCAGACCGGAGCTCGCTCGCTTGCTCGCCCCTTTCGGGAAAAGAAACAAGGTAGTTGGGGGAGGTGGTTTCTGAATAAGCTTATTTAGGAACTCTAGATGGGGCTTGCAGAATAGTCCCACCCTATATATATATATATATATATATATATATATATATATATCTTATCCCAAAGGACCAAATCAACATTGCGATGATAAACCTTGAAGTCAAATCAATGTTGAAGACAAACCAAATGTGAAGATAATGTGATCATGATGCCACAAGAAAATCTTCAAGAAAGTTTTGGTAGTGGCATTACCCACCGTATAGGAAGTATTAGACCCAGACACGGCGCACAATTATCGTGGCGCTCTGAAAGTCAAATTCCACGTTAATGTATTCACACTTAGAGGATAAGTCTTCATTGATTGAAGATATACGTTACTTCTTGTGTTGCATATCTAAGTCATCAATATGCATAAGCGTTAGTGAGGGAGTCCAGGATTATGGGGTCCTCGGGCATCCGGGCTATGTGATATGGGCCGGAATAATGGGTCGTGGAGATACAAGACGGAGCACTTTCCCCATGTCCGGATGAGACTCTCCTTGGCGTGGAAGGCAAGCTTAGCATGCGGATATGAAGATTCCTTTCTCTGTAAACCGACTCTGTACAAACCCTAGCCCCCTCTGGTGTCTATATAAACCTGAGGGTTTAGTCCGTAGAGGCAATCATAATCATATGGGCTAGACATCTAGGGTTTAGCCATTACGATCTCGTGGTAGATCAACTCTTGTAACCCCTATATTCATCAAAGTCAATCAAGCAGGACGTAGGGTATTACCTCCATCAAGAGGGCCCGAACCCGGGTAAACATCATGTCCCCTATCTCCTGTTACCTTCGATCCTTAGACGCATAGTTTAGGACCCCCTACCCGAGATCTGCCGGTTTCGACACTGACATTGGTGCTTTCATTGAGAGTTCCACTGTGCTGTCGTCGAAAGGCTCGATGGCTCCATCAATCATCTACAACAACGCTGCCGCGAAGGAGATCTTTCTCCCCGGCCAGATCTTTGTATTCGGCGGCTTCGCACTGCGGGCCAACTCGGTTGGCCATCTGGAGCAGATCGATAGCTACACCCCTGGTCACCACATCAGTTTTGGAAATCTGAACTATGTCGTTCATATCCGAGGAGACTTGATCTTCCAAGGGTTCGCGACCACAACCACCGCTCCGGCCTTAAATCCGGAGCACGTCATCAATGCCGAAGACGGGTGTCTAGAGCCCGCCAGACTCTCTGCGGCCTTAGAGCTCAACACTGGAAAACTAGAGAGAATAGCATCTCTGACAATCATTGCAAAGTCAAACTCTTCTTCGGACACTAATTCCGAACCTTGGAGACCCGTGTCATGCGAGCTCGGCCCAGAAACTTCCGACCCTGTCCAAACCCCGCTCTTAAACGAGGCTTTGGACCTAATGTGATCCCTTGTCATCACAGAGGAACCGCTCCTGAATCACACCCAGCCCGGACTAGGGGTTGGAAATAGGGAATTTTACTTCCCACCCACCACCCACTTCATGGGCACTGTCGAGGACCTAACCGACATGCTTGATTATGCCTCTGAAGACATTGACGGTATGCACGACGATGCCGGAGAGGAGCAGGACCAAAACCCGCCGGTCAACGAACGTTGGACGGCCACCTCCTCGTATGACGTATACATGGTGGATACATAGAAAGATGACACCGGCGATGATGAGATAACCCTAGTCAAGGACGAACCTCCTGAGATACCGCCGAAGCAACGACGTAAGTGGAGCTGCTCTAAATCACGTCGCGTTAAGAGTAGCAATACCGGCCCGGAACACACTGATACCCCGGAGAACGCCGAAGACCAAGAAGACCCTACCGAGCCAACATCCGAACAAGATGATCGGGAGGACGGGCAAGTTGACCCTGACGAACAAACAGGGAACAACGATTCGGAGGACAACAACTATCTGCCACTCTCCGAAGACGACGTAAGCCTCGATGACGAAGATTTTATCGTGCCAGAGGGACCCCTCGAACAAGAGCGCTTCAAGCGCCAGCTAAGAGCCACAGCTAGAAGCCTAAAAAAGAAACAGCGGAAGCTTCAAGCTGACCAAGACTTGCTCAACGACAGAGGGACTATGTCCTGGCAGCCGAAGAATACGGCCTCGAGTGACCAAAAAAGAGTTACCCGAAGCGTAAGGTACTACCCCAATTCGACAGTGAGGCTTTAGAGCCCATACCACCTATACGTAATGCGGCTGACGGACCCGATAGACCACCACATGGCCGGGACAGAACGGCAACTCAAGCCGACCACCAGCCCGCACCACCTCGCCGTAAAAGAAGAGAAACAATAGCTCGGGGATACACATACAACCTACGACAGGACCTGGAAAATAGAGCAGGCCAGACCAGGTCAATCAATGGATTGCGGGGGCATGCTCCGGCATGAGAGGAGGGCTATCAAGCCTGGTGCGATAAGCATAACCAACCTCGGGCTGAAAACTACATACGGACTCCATCCGGACTGCGTCGTGACATGGCCCGATACAGAGGAGCCGTGCACCCCCTATGCTTCACCGATGAGGTAATGTAGCACGAGTTCCCTGAAGGGTTTAAACCCGTGAACATCGAATCATACAGCGGCACAACAGATCCCGCAGTATGGATTGAAGATTTTCTTCTCCACATTCACATGGCTCGCGGTGATGATCTCCACACCATCAAATAGCTTCCCCTAAAGCTTAAGGGGCCAGCTAGGCACTAGTTAAAAAACCTCCCAGAAAACTCTATTGGAAGCTGCGAAGACTTGGAAGATGCCTTTAGAGACAACTTCCAAGGCACTTATGTCCGGCCTCTGGATGCTGATGACCTCAGTCATATAGTCCAACAACCCGGAGAGTCGGCCAGGAAATTTTGGACCAGGTTCCAAATTAAAAAGAACCAGATTGTCGACCGTCCGGACGCCGAAGCCCTAGCGGCCTTCAAACATAGCATCCGTGACAAATGGTTCACCCGACACCTCGGCCAAGAAAAGCCGAAGTCCATGGCAGCCCTTACAACACTAATGACCCACTTCTGTGCGTGCGAGGATAGCTGGCTAGCCCGTAGCGGTAACAATACCAGTGACCCCGGCACTTCTGAAGCCCGAAACGGCAACGGAAGGCCCCGACACAACAAACATAACGTCGGAGCAACAATGATGACACAGAAAGTACGACAATCAATGCCGGATTAAGTGGCTCCAAATCTAGTCAACGGAAGAAGCCATTCAAACGAAACAAAGACGGTTCATCAAGCCTGGACTGAATACTTGATCGACCCTGCCAGATCCATGGCAGTCCTGATAAGTCTGCCAACCACACCAACATAAGTTTTTGGGTCTTCAAACAGGCCGACAAGTTAAACGTCGAACATAAGGAGAAAGGGTCGCCCAGTGAGGATGATGACGAGGAACCTCGCGCACCGAAAACAGGGGGACAGAAGAAATTTCCCCCTGAAGTCAAAATGGTGAACATGATATACGCCACCCATATCCCCAAGAGGGAGCGCAAGCGCGCGCTAAGGAATGTCTTTGTGATAGAGACAGTCGCCCCAAAATTCAACCCATGGTCGGCCTGTCCGATCACCTTCGATCGCAGGGACCATCCGACCAGTATCCGTCACGGAGGTCCGGCCATATTAGTCCTTGATCCAATCATCGATAGATTCCACCTTACGCGAGTCCTGATGGATGGCGGCAGCAGCCTTAACCTGCTCTATCAGGACACAGTCCGCAAGATGGGTTTTGATCCGTCAAGAATCAAGCCCACTAACACTACCTTTAAAGGAGTGATACTGGGCATAGATGCCCGCTGCAGTGGATCGATCACATTGGAAGTGGTCTTCGGTTCGCCGGACAACTTCCGCAGCGAAGACTTGATCTTCGATATCGTCCCCTTTCGCAGCGGCTAACATGCACTGCTCGGTCGAACCGCGTTCGCTCAATTCAATGCAGTCCCGCACTACGCCTATCTCAAATTCAAGATGCCCGGACCATGCGGAGCTATAACAGTGAATGGAAACATGCACTACAAAAAAAGACACATCCGTGACATTTTGGGCCGATGAATAAAATTTTTGTCATACTTATGACACTTCTATGACGATAATTGTGACAAAACTCGGTGTCATCATAGATGTGGTGGGCTCCTTCTTCTATGACAAAAAATCATGACAGAAAATGGGCTTTTCGTCCTGGGCGGGCCGGAGAAACAGCTGCATGACATTCTTCGGGCCGTCCATGATGGAAAAAACCGTGGTAGAAGCGAGGGCGAGGAAAATATCGGGGTTTTCCCGGTTATGGTGGGTGGTTTGGGCCGAGCGATGTGTGTTTCTCTCGTACACGTACGCGCGTGGGTGCGAGGCGTTGGGCTCTAACTGAACCCGAGCGACTGCACTGCAAGCTACACGTTACTGAACCCGAGCAATCGATCGATGGCTGTTAACTGAACTCGATCGAGCGATTCCTTCGCTACTGCCGCTAACTGAAGCCAATCGATGCTGCCTCTGGATGAATAGTGAGCGTTCCTAGGGGGGTTTGGATGAACAGTTCCCGGTGGGGGTGGATGAACAGGACCCCATGGTGTTGCCTTTGGATGAACAGGACCCCGATCGATCAAGCCGGTTGGGGCTGGATGAACAGGACCCCGTGGAGTGCAGGATGAACAGGACCACCCCGTGGAGGGTTGGATGAACAGTAGAAGGTGGAGGGCTGGATGAACAGTATCCCGTGGAGGGGTGGTTAAACAAGAGCCCGTGGAGAGGGCTGGTTGAACAGTAGCCGGTGGAGTAGCGCGTAGTGGAGGCTGGATGAACAGGATCCCGTGGATGAACAATTGCAGGTGGAGGCTGGAGGAGGTCAACGGTGGATGAACAGTAGCCCGTGGAGGCTGGAGGGGATCGACGGTGGAGATGAACAGTATCCCGTGGAGTCCTGTTTTGCGGTACGCCACACCGCTCCCAATGAACAGGACCCCCGTTTCGACCGTAGCGCTCCAACACAAGTCTGTTTCCTCTGTTTTGTGGTACGCCACACCCCTCCCGATCAACAGGACCCCCGTTTCGACCGTAGGAGGTCTGTTTCCTCCATTTTGCGGTACGCCAGACCCCTCCCGATGAACAGGATCCCGTTTTGACCATGGCTGGTCGAACACAAGGCCGTTTCCTCCGCTCTATGTTACGCCAGGCCTCATTTCCATCGGTTGTTCCATCCAAGCCCTCCCGATGAACACGGCGATGCATTCCGTTCTGACCCAGCCAGTTGGCTCCCCATGAACACGACGACGACGCTGTTTCTCCATTCCGACCCAGCCATGTACACGAGCCCTGGCCGTACGTATGCGCGAGTAGGTGTTCGAGAGCCTTCCCGTATGTACGTACGTGGCCGTATTTTCTTTCTTGCACACTGGCCACTTTACATACGTGTACATGCTACGTGCGTGCCTCTCCTTCGACACGTGCGCGCCTCTACATTGACCAGTATGTACGTACACGTTCGTGGCCAGAATGACAACGTATGTATGATTCGACCAGGTGGGTCCCGACTGTCAGGCACTTCCTTCCCTGCAAACATGTAGCTGGTGGGTCCCAGCAGTCAGGGGGGCGAATTGTTTTTTTGCGTGGACGCACTTCCTTGCGTGCGAAGATGTAGCTGGTGGGTACCAGCAGTCAGGGGGAAACATTTTTTTCGCGAAATACGATGGCCTATCTGGTGGGTCCCTGCTGTCAGGTGGAGGAATAATTATTTTGCGCGTAATAAGGAGGCACTTCCTTGCGGCCGTCGTGGACCCAGCTGTCAGCCTCTCCACGTATAGTACTCTTTCGATGGAAGTCCTTCCTTGGCCACGTTGACCACGCCACGCCGAGAGCACCAGGGCGGTGGACGACGACGAGCGGTGAGGCCTAGGAAGGGGATGACGTGGAGCCGGGGAAGACGCGGAAGTGGAAGCCTGCCCGGAGAGGAGTACGAGGGTTCACTGGTTCGGCTGTGGTGTGAGGCTGCCGTCGCCGCAGGGCCTGGCCAGCGGTGGGAATAGTAGGGGGTGGTGAGGCCTCCGCGGCAGCACAACCGACCATGGGATGCAGGAGCATGCGGCACGACCGGCGCTGCTTTGGGCGACTGGAGCAAGAAGACTAGAGGTTGAAGAAGCACTACGGCCGTTGGATGGACATCGTACGATCACTGGAGCTAGAATCGTTCATATTGACTATGTTGACAAAGCACTCCGTCCCCGTCAACTTAGTAGGCCCACAAGTTAGCCTCCCACCAAGGTGGGTCCCAACTAGCAGGGAGAGTATTTATTTTTTTGTGCGTAATAAGGAGGCACTTCCGGTGGGTCCGAGCTGACAGCCGGGGGAACATTTTTTTGCGAAATATGGTGGCCCGTCCGATGGGTCCCAGCAGTCAGGGGAAAAACGTTTTTTCCGCTAAATACGGTGGCCCATCCGGTGGGTCCCTGCTATCAGGTGGAGGAATAATTATTTTCCGCATAATAAGGAGGCACTTCCTTGCGGCTGCCGTGGACTCAGCTGTCGGCCTCTCCACATACAGTACTCTTCCAATGGAAGTCGTTCCTTGACAACGTTGACCATGCCGCGCCAAGAGCACCAGGACGGTGGACGACGGCGAGCGGCGAGGCCTAGGAAGGGGACGACGCGGAGCTGGGGAAGACGCGGCAGTGTAAGCCCATGCGGAGAGGAGTAGTAGGGATGGCCTGGCTAGCGGTGGGAGTAGTAGGGGGCGGTGAGGCCTCCGCGGCAGCACAGCCGGCCACGGGAGGCAGGACCAGGCCGCACGACTGGCGCTGCTTTGGGCGGCTGGAGCAAGAAGACGAGAAGTTGAAGAAGCACTATGGTCGTTGTATGGACATCGAACAGTCAGTGCAGCTAGAATCGTTCATATTGACTAAGTTGACAAAGCCCTTGGTACGCGTCAACTTAGTAGGCCCACATGCCATCTTCTGAGACGGTGCGCCCCAAATGTCAGGGGGAGGAATCATTTTTTGGGCGGGTGAAGCTAGAATATCCGAGATTGAAGAAGAAGCACAACATCCATTGGATGGACATCCAACGGCCACTGCTTCTAGAACCGTGTGTTGACTATAATAAGTTGACAAAGCCTTGCATATGTTTCAACTTCTTTTTTTAGGGGATGCTTCAACTTAGTAGGCCCACAAGTGTGTGGCAGAGAACTTATAGCCCATTTGCGATTTGTCAGAATGTACATCCCATTTTTGAATTCTAATGGAATTTACTATAGCCTATTTACTGTTTGTTAAAAGTACAACCCATTTTCTACCTAGGACAATGATTAATAATTTCAACCAACTGTTCAAGAAAAAATTCAATAAAATTTCCCACATTTTGATGGGATCCGAAATATTTTTATCCCGAAATTTCTAGTAAGATTAAATATAAATTTGTATTACGTAAAAATCTAACGAAATATTGGGCGTGCAACAATTTAAAATTAAGATTTTCAAAATCCATAAATAATACTTTATAAACTAATTTCGTGCTTGGTGCATTTTTATATAGTTACTGTCTAGTTTTTCTAATTACATCCCATTTATTATTTTTAAAGCCCATTTCCTGTTAAGCCTAATGCATCCCTCCTAGGAAAGATTTGTAGCCCAACGGGGTGGAGAATAACAGGTTGACCTTGCCTGGGTATTCCTCAAAACAACGTATAGCTGGGCTAGCCATTTTCATCTTGAAAAATATTAATATCTAGGCTGGATATCTGTCCTGGGCTAGACGGGCCACAACCCACCCAGTTAATACCCTGCTCTCCTCTGAATGACAATGAAAACATCGCCAAGAAAAACTCTACAGTGCTCATGCCTCAAAAACACAAATACTGCTCGAGCTGCCTTGTCCTAGCTATCGGTCGCACCTTGTGAAATTCTCTCGTTTATATTGACTACATAGGTTGACAATGGTGTGGGACCATGATGTCAGGAAACCAGGAGGAAGCAAAAAATATATAGTTGAACATAATAAGGAGGCACTTACGTACGTACGGCTATGGCCCTAGTGGGTCCCTACTGTCATCCAGTCAAAATAAAGTCATCTCGTGAATCCTCATGTTCATTGACCATGTTAACAATGTTGGGCGCCATGGCGAGCGCAACAAATCAAAGGACGACAGAGAGGGCCTCGCGGGCCCTACGGATGGTCTGATACAGCGCCCACTGCTCATTCAGGAAGCCAGGATCATCGGACACCAATGAGCACCTTTGAGAGACTGAGACGGCATGAAACGGTAAGGTCGTGCTTGGGAGCTCTGGTTTATTTCACATCTGTGTTAAGATACAAGTGTAATTTACTCGTCATCGGAAACAACGCGTAAAATACAGGCGTAATGAAACCGAGGGCCCGAGGTCTGTAAGTAAAACTGGCGGGTTACGCGCGTAATTTGAAGGACCGGTGTATATTTTACTAGTCGAAATCAACCAACCAAGCGCTTCACCCGAGACCATCTACTTTTATTTACAAGTGTCAGTTTTGCAAGCAGTTTTGGTTGGAAAACGACGATCCAATCACGACCTAAGATGATGAGTTAGTCAGAAGATCATATGGTTTCACGTCTAACCTACCCGACTTGTCGTATAGGCTATGAATGAAACATAAGACGATGAACTTCTTAAGCACGGAAACAACAAAAGAGGATGGTCTTCCTAACAAGCAAATCACTGGCATTAGATCGACATGCAAAACAATACGAAGCATTATTCTCAGGAGGCACGATGAACAGCTCATGATGCCGCATGCCACAACATTCCAAGCTCAACTTTGCAATCAAACACAAGGCCTGGCATTAGATAGACAATATTCAGAACAAACTCTTAAAATATCTTACATAAGTCAACATTCATGTGACTATGCATCCCAGCAAAGTAAATATTTACTTCTGAACTGAAGACAGGAATAGGAAAAAACAATCGATGTTGCTCACAGCAAAGGGCGTCCCACTCAAAAATATCAAATGCATGTCTTCTGGCTAACATCAATGAGCAAAAATTGACAAGGTTTTCCAATTCCAATATATTAAACTAATGTCAACTTTGACAAGCTTTTCCCATTCAAAATATGTAATGCCTATGATTGTGGAATGGGCAGGGTATGTCATCAGTTTGTCATCTGATAGTCCGGTGGCTCAAGGTGATGACGAATTATTAGATAACCATTCGATGTATTGTGCATGATGTGAAGTATTATGGAGGACACGAACCATCTGAACATTTTGTGCAGTTCCACTAAAATCAAGCTGAGCATCCCTGTGGATTTCGTATTTATATGCTGCCAGAAAACAAAGACACATCAGCACACACATGAATATTGGCCCCAGTGTCAACCCACCAATCGGTGGACTAACAAACTGAAAGTACGGTAAACAGATTACCATACCCAGATGCCCCATCATTGTTGCTTAGAGTTACATTGATAGACTTGGAGTCATGTCCTGGCTTCTTGGTACTTGTTTGGGCACTTGTTTGCCCGGTGTTCCTTCGAACCACAAGTAAAGCAGCCATCTCTCTTTTTGTCTTTCTTCTTACCCTTCTTAATGGCCGACGCTGGCAGCACCATTCAAACATATAGTCTGATGGCTCAAGGTGACAACGAATGATTAGAGAACCATTCGATGTATTGTGCATGATAAAGTATTATGGAGGACACAAACCATCTGGACATTTTGTGCAGTTCCACTAAAATCAAGCTGAGCATCTCTGTGGATATCGTATTTATATGCTGCAAGAAAACAAAGACACAGCAGCACACACATGAATATTGGCCCCAGTGTCAACCCACCAATCGGTGGACTAACAAACTGAAAGTATGGTAAACAGATTACCATACCCAGATGCCCCATCATTGTTGCTTAGAATGACATTGACAGATTTGGAGTCCTGTCCTGGCATCCTATACTTGTTTGGGCACTTTTTGCCCAGTGCACTCCACGTGTTGTAGAGTTTCCTATGCTCTCTGTAGACTAGTCATGTCACAAGCCTCTACTAATACTCTGTAAAGCTTCTCGATCATTCCTTGTGTAATGTAGCGCAAACAGTGACTGCTTCTTTCTGCAAAGTGGAAAGACCAACCGAACCTACTAATGTTGTAGTTTGCCTTAGACACATTGGCTCCTTTTCTGCAATTCAACTAAAATCAATGTCGGAATAAAAACGAGCTTTAATTTTGATATCCCTGTAAGCAACAAAAGGTATAAGGAAAACAATTACTGAGAAATAATGGTTGATGACTTGTACTCCCATAAGAAAAACATCTACTGATCTACCTTATCTTAATGGGAAACAAAGCAGGAGAGTAGCAATTCTCAATCAGTGTGATCCATTCATATTAACTGAGACATTATCTTAACAATGCCTTGTTTCAAGATGTATAAAGAACAACAAAGCAGAAAAGTATCATTCCTAAAACAATGTGACTGGTTCATTTTAACAGAGACATTATCTTAACAATACCTTGGTTAAACATGTAGAAAGAACTACAAAGCAGGATAGTACCGTTTGTAAAACACTGTAACTGATATATAATAACAGAGACATCATTTGAACAATACATTTCTTAAACATGTACTCCGGCCGATCCCTAACAGAAATGGTACTCCCACCTATCCCTAACAAGTGTTGCAGTTTTGAACTAAGATTCAGTAGTTAATTCTAAGGAAAGTCGGTACTGACCTTTCAAGACAAGATTTGAAACAACTCATGATGAAGACTTGAGAGAGATCTCAACACATATATGGAAATCCGGTCTCATTTTGTGCAGTTCCACCAAAATTAAGCGAAGCAAAATGTCACATTAGCAACAAGTTGAATAGATATCCCTGTTTTAACAGAGGCAAAAAAAGGAATCAATTACTGGCCAATAAAGGAGGATGAAACATGCGGCCACAAAAATGGTAATCCCGCCAATCCCTAACAAGTGTTGCAGTTTTGAAATAGGATTCAGTAGTTAATTCTGAGAGTGGCATTGCTTAATTTTACCAGCGGCATTAGATTAACAAAAAGCATAAACAGTTCCAGGGGAGAGTGGGTGCAACAACAACATGTGCTTCCATCTACTTATAAAGGGGGTGATGCAGAGTTTGCTGTAACAAAGCAACAAGCATAATGTCTGGGTTGGTCCCATTTTTGTTCACTACTTAATGGGAAAAGACAGCAGTACAATAGCTTCAATTCAACATTTATTTAAAACAGTACCAATACAAGTAGCACATCATCTCAAAACACACTGCACGATCATGTGGATGAAGGCAAGTACCAACCTGTCATGACACACACAAGATCACGTACGAATCTGCCAACACGAATAGGAAATCTAATCTCGTTTTGTGCAGTTACTCTCAAATCAAGTAAAGTCGCCAGTGTGACATTTAAGTTTGCTAAAGCAACAAGTTGAATTGATATCCCTGATTTAACAGAGGCAAAAAAGGAAACAATTACTGCCAGTAAAGGAGGATGAAACATGCGGCCACAAAAAGAAGCATCTACCTTATCTTGATGGAAAACAAAGTATAGGACAGTAGCATTTCTAAAACGGTTGCATTGATTCATATTAGCATAGAAATTCTCTTAAAATAGTTCAGTAGTTAATCCTAAGAGTGGCATTGCTTCAAATACAATAGCTTTAATTCAACATTTATTTAAAACAGTACCAATACAAGTAGCATAACATCTCAAAACACACTGCACGATCATGTGGATGGGACATGGGACATGCCATCACCATGTGTGTCCACACGTATAAATGGGTGATGCAGAGTATGTAGCCAAGCAGCATATCTGCGTTGGTCCCATATTTGTTCTCTTTGAAACTTTTTCCGATGTGAGGGCAGCAAATCTAGTCCTACACAAACTACCCGACCCCCAGTTTCTTTCCCTTTTCAACAAAGAGTTCGGTTCCTTGCAGATGTGTGTACTGGGTTACCCCCTTTTCCCCTTTTCGACAAACAAAGCGGCTGGATAGCTAGTCTATACTACTTTCCCTCCCTCCTTTCCTCATTTAACCACGTCCTAGATTCATGCTCCACCCCACCACACCCTTCTTTCCTCTTTGAACCAAGACCTAGATTCGACTACGGAATCGAAAATGATCAGCATGTAGCTAGACCAATGACGGTTTCAAAGAATCTTATACCTTAGGGTCGTCGGGATGTGGCAAGGCGTGCGGCGGGAGGTCGGATCAGCCCACACTACGTATGGCGGCGAGGAAGAAGGGGTCGTGGCCCTCCCGCATAGGCGTTGGGTGAAAGAGAAAAGCGCAGCCGACAGTGGATTTCCTCCCTTGCCGAAGGTGATAGAGTGAACGCTGCACCTCCTCCCCTTCCCAGTGCGACGGGATCCGGACGCCTCCTTCGCCAGCTGTGAGGGGGTGAGAGAAACAGAGGCCACAACACAGTCTTGTTTAGATCTGGTGAAGAGGGTGAGAGACAGTGACTATAGCAAACCCTAGCAAAGGAATGCTGAGCCTCTAGCGTGTATATATATGTAGTGCGACGAGAGTGTGAAGAGTGCAAACCCTAGCGAACAAGCACTGAGGCTCCAGCTTATATATATATATATATATATATATATATATTGTAGTACGTACTAAGCTTCAGTGCCATAACTGCACCTGCTTTTGGCTGTATGACAGGTGGGCCAGCCACATTTTGGGCACACCTGTCATAAACCCAAAGGCAGGTGCACTAAAGTCAATGAAGCTGCGTCCATATAGTACTCATGTATACAACTAATATATAGTGGAGTGGTTTTCTTATTCTCTCCATAACAATCATTTTAAATTGTGTAAGTATGAACCGAAACTCTTTATTTAACGTACATGTCGGTGTCAAAACCGGCGGATCTCGGGTAGGGGGTCCAGAACTGTGCGTCTAGGCCGGATGGTAACAGGAGGCAAGGGACACAAAGTTTTACCCAAGTTCGGGCCCTCTTGATGGAGGTAAAACCCTACGTCCTGCTTGATTAATATTGATGATATGGGTAGTACAAGAGTAGATCTACCATGAGATCGAGGAGGCTAAACCCTATAAGCTAGCCTATGGTATGATTGTTGATGTGTAAGTGGTCCTACGGACTAAAACCCTCCGGTTTATATAGACACCGGAGAGGGTTAGGGTTACACAAAGTCGGTTACAATGGTAGGAGGTCTTCATATCCGTATCGCCAAGCTTGCCTTCCACGCCAAGGAAAGTCCCTTCCGGACACGGGATGGAATCTTCAATCTTGTATCTTCATAGTCCAGGAGTCCGGCCGAAGGTATAGTCCGGCCATCCGAACACCCCCTAATCCAGGACTCCCTCAGTAGTCCCCGAACCAGGCTTCAATGACGATGAGTCGGGCGCGCAGATTGTCTTCGGCATTGCAAGGCGGGTTCTCCTCCAAATTTCGGGTAGCTGTTTGAATAAAGTCCGGTTTCTTGTAGATGTTGCGCTCCTTGGCTTCTACGCCCAATAATGGCCGCTTCCCACGTGTCAAACGAATATGAAAAGTCTGAGTGTTTTTACATTCACACCCCTAGCCGCATAAATGAGCTGCCCTATTTAAGGGGACAAGGATTTAGATCCAATCCACACCTTCTCCCCTCTGCGAGTGTTCATTAGAGTGCATCCGACAAAGGTCCATTCCACCATGGCCAGCCGTCGCAACTCCTCCCCTCGCCCTTCCAACCCTAAGCCTGGATATTGGGAGAGATGTTCCATCCCGCATAGTGAGCTAGTGATGCTCCAGACCAAGGGATTTCTCCCCTCGGCCTATATGGTCCCGGTTCGAGCTAGTCTTGCCGTCTACAATGGCGGAGAGCAAGTAGAGAATGCCCCTAATCCCTCCAAAGGAGAGCGGGCGTGCGTTGTCCCTTACTTAATAAGGGGACTCAGATTTCCAATCCACCCATTTCTCCGGGGGCTGCTGGAGTTCTACGGCCTCTAGCTACATCATCTCACGCCTGCCTCAGTATTGCATATCGCGGGCTTTGTAGCCCTCTGCGAGCTGTTCTTGGGTGTTGAAGCTCATTTCGGACTGTGGAAGGAGCTATTTTGCCTCGTGCCCTGTTCCAAGAAGGGGTCAATGTATCAAGTGGGCGGAGCCCAAGTGGGCGGAGCCGAAGTGTGGCGCATCGCCGGGACCGGATATCTGTCCGGAACCCCAAAGATGGCGTCCGAAGACTGGCCCTCGAAATGGTTCTATATAGAAGACGTCCCGCTGCCGGATCCTGTCCGGATCGGCCTCCCTGAATTCAATAGTGCTCCCTTAAAGAAGCGCCAAAGCTGGCGCCAACAGAGCCCTCAGAGGGAAAGTGACAGGGACATCATTTACTTGATGGGCCGAATAAGATTGTTAGCCCATTCCGGACTAACCATGATCGGGGTTATGGCCGAATGTATTATGCGGGGGGTGCAGTCGCTTCAGTATAGAAGCCACCCCATGTGGGACTTCAACGGGGAGGACGATGCCACCCGCTACGGTCGTAAGGGGCCGGATTCAGCTGCCGCTCTACTAAAGATCTTGTCCACTTTGTATAAGGGAGAAGAGGAAGAATTTCTCCGCGTCAACCCTCAGGGTGGATTCTCCATGCACAATCCCCCGAGTTGGGTAAGCGGCCGTATTTACTTGTCCATCCATTTTGTATTCCCATTGTTAAATATTCAGTATGACGACTTTAATGCAGGAACTGCGCCGGGCTGTTAAGGAAATAAGCAGCCCTCCTCCACAACCCGAGGACCCAGGACGGTCCCTCGACCCGGCCTCTCAAGAGGATCCGGACATATCTGTGGAGCTGATTGATGGAGTGTTCCATAAATTGAGCGAGGACAACGCCTTGGTGGCCATTACGGCCGATTACCCAGGGCTAATCCTGACGCCCCAGGTACCTAAGATCGAAGTCCCAGTACCCCGAATAGGTGTCCGCCCACTCGTGTTCAGTTTCCTGATTGCAACCGAACTTTACAGGGGAGGTTTTTAAGGCGGAAGGCCGAACCTGCGGCGACAAGCCAACGAGGGGCCATGGGGCCCCGTGGGCCGACAAGAAGTGCAGTCTGGACCGAGGCGTCAGCGCAAAGGTATGGCGCGCCCTCTTATCCCAGGTGTTATACCTTCGAGGCCCATTGACACTCGTGCTCTCTTCAGGACAAAGAGACCTCGCCGGACTATACCCGGAGAGGCTGCCAATCGCGCCTCCACCAGCCAGGCTCCAAAGCCCGGTCCGGAGGCAGAGGCGAACGCAAGGCGCATGCCAGACGCTCCTCCGACGGAGGATGTGGACGGGTTGTCTGCCACCAACTCTGAGGTGGAGAGTGCCATGAACCACAGGCGTCGCCGGACAATTCTTCGCGACGCTTGTTTCTCCAAAGGGGAGTTAGATGCCTTCAACTCGGGAGATGTGCACCTCCGTGCCGCTCAAAATGGTCTAGCCAGAGCCACAGAGCAATATGTAAAAGACATACGGGTAAGAAAATTTTGGTAAATATATATATAGCAGTAGCCCCCGAGACTTGAAACAGTTAGAATAACTGATTTAAGGATCATTTGATATGCAGGTTCTTACAGAAAAGAATTCCCTACTGTCCAAGGAGCTGGAAGAGTGCAAAGCCCAACTGGAGGCCGCACTAGCTGTGGCAGGGGAGCCTAAGGAGACCCCCTCTGGTAATATACACTTCGAAAGATAAGTATTTTGCGAAGCATGGCTTTGGTGCGAATCTGACAAATGAAATTGGAGATGGCGCCGGATTGAATCCGGAAAGGCAACACCTCCTACGCCAGCTAAAGGCTGGTGAGAGGGTGCTATTAAAGGTGATGGGGAAGAAGAACGATCTCCAAGATGCCAACACCAGGCTGGGAGTCGAGCTGAAAGATGTTCGTGCCTAGCTGTCAGACTCCGTGAAGGAGAATCAACGGCTTCGGCGCGGCATATTTAGTAAGTGCTTGAACGAACCTTTTGAAAGAAAGTTTGGCAGGGAAGTCGACTAACAGAGCAATGTCTGTAGGTGTGCTAACGGGTCGTCCTGCAGAGGAGATGCCCGGTTCTACGGGTGACCTTCTTCCCGAGCTCTCGCAACTACTCGATCGAGTTCGGTAGGCGATGCGAGGCGTCGCCCAGGCCCTGTGGCCATCCATCTCCATGCCCAAAGGTCTTGGAGAGCTTGAGGAGAAGCTAAAGGGAGCACGGCGGTGCTTCCGATTGTGGAAGATATCAGCCTGCCGTCAAGGCGCTAGGGAGGCCTGGGCCATGGTGAAGACGCGGTACGCAAAGGCTGACCCCAACCACATGGCATAGGTCGGTCCTGTAGGGCCCGATGGGAAGGAGATCCCTGTAAGCTTAGTATACGGCCAAGTAGAGTTGGCCGCAAAGTATTCCCAGCAGGACTGTAAATTAGACAACCTATTAGATGGTATTGAAGAGGAATACAACCAGTCAAAATGACTATGTAATTTAATTGACATTTATAATGCCTTCTAGCCGTATTGTAGATCATTTGTCATGGCCGACCTTTTCGCGTCAGCCTCGGGACCTGACGGTCCGGAGTGTGTCCGAATTCCCATGCGGTTATATAGGAACCGGAGAATGCATGGAGACCAGGTGTAGGGGTCATTAGGGCATGAACAGACAAGTGCCCGACTAGGTATGTTATATTACATGGTTAGTAAGAAACATCTTCCAGGGAGAATAGTTCCGTTAGGGGTTCCTTTCCCTGGGAGGCATGCCCTAAGGTGCATGTCCATGCTGCGAAAAGAAACACAGGAAAAACATCTGGGGGCGTATAGATAAAAATAAAAAAATATCATCTTTAGTTCACTGACCGAATATTCCCTTAAGAACGCTAGCTTTCGGCTTCACCCAGTCTGAGGTACATGTCCGGCTGACCCGGCAGTAACAATCGCAGAGGTGCTCCCTTTACCACCTAGCCGAACAATCGAGAACGTAGGGGTAAGCACAGGAGCCAGGCAACCCAGCTTGGCCAAAACTTAAGTCATATCGATGCATATAGTGGTGAATAAAAGGTACATGCGGAAGTGTGACACATGTGTTGGGCATGAAGCTCGCATGAATAAGCTTCTCTTTAAAGAAGCCCCCAGGTTTAATGAGCACGGATAGCGCGTCACTTTATGAGCCTTTAGAGGCTACAAGAGAGAGAGAGAAGAAGATAAATGTAAGACAGAAAATATAAAAAATGGACAGAAGAAGGAGACGAACACACAGTCCGACGCTAGGCATAGAATCTTTGGAGATGGGCTGCATTCCATGGGTTTGGCTTGAGTCGGTTATCCGATGCATCCTGCAGGCGGTACGCTCTACCAGTCAGGACTTGGTCAATTATGAAGGGACCTTCCCACTTGGGCTTGAGTTTGTCCTTTTTCTTGTCTGGTAGTCGTAGAACTAATTCGCCAACGTTGTAATTTTTGGCCCGTACTTCTCTGCTTTGGTATCTTCGAGCCTGCTGTTGATAGAATACAGAATGGGCTTTTGCCACGTCGCGCTCCTCCTCCAATGCGTCCAAGCTGTCCTGCCGATCGAGCTCGGCTTCTCTTTCTTCATACATGCGCACTCGAGGTGAGTCATGAATTATGTCGCACGGCAAAACTGCCTCTGCGCCGTACACCATAAAGAATGGTGTGTATCCGGTGGTGCGATTCGGCGTGGTCCACAGCCCCCAGAGTACGGAGTCGAGCTCCTCTACCCAGTGCGTGTTAGATTCCTTGAGGGACCGCACTAATCTGGGTTTGATGCCGCTCATGATAAGACCATTTGCACGTTCGACCTGGCCGTTAGTTTGTGGGTGATAGACGGAAGCATAATCGAGCTTGATGCCCATGTTTTTGCACCAGAGTTTTACCTTGTCGGCTGTGAAGTTCGTGCCGTTATCAGTGATGATGCTGTGGGGGACGCTGTAACGGTGTACAACCCCGGATATAAAGTCTATCACCGGTCCGGATTCGGCCGTCTTAACCAGCTTGGCTTCTATCCATTTGGTGAATTTATCCACCATGACCAGTAAGTATTTTTGCTTGTGGGTTCCGCCTTTAAGGGGTCCAACCATGTCAAGCCCCCAGGCCACGAAGGGCCAAGTAATGGGGATGGTTTGGAGGGTGGTGGGTGGCATATGGGTTTGGTTTGCAAAGAGCTGGCAACCGGTGCATCGTTGGACTAAATCCTGAGCGTCTGCCCAGGCCGTCGGCCAATAAAGGCTGTACGAAAGGCCTTGCTTACAAGGGACCGGGCTGCAGCGTGATGACCGCCGAGTCCGGCATGAATTTCAGCCAGGAGATTCCGCCCCTCCTCTTCGGAGATGCACCTTTGAAGGACTCTGGTAGTGCTTTTCTTATAAAGCTCTCCCTCGTGGACTCTGTAGGCTTTGGATCGCCGCACTATGCGGCGTGCTTCATTTTGGTCCTCGGGGAGTTCCTGGCTAGTAAGGTAGGCGAGGAATGGTTCTGTCCACGGGTGATGACGACCATTATTATGTGGGCTGAAGGTGTTATTTCATTGGCAGAGCCTCCGATTGTGTCAGAATGTTCGGTGTCGGGCAGTGCGGTTGGGTCCGGGCTGTTATTGTTCGGCTCCCCTTCCCATGCTACGGATGGCTTGAACAACCTTTCCAAAAAGATGTTGGGGGGGACTACATCGCGTTTTGCGCCGATGCATGCCAGGACATCTGCCGCCTGATTTTTTTCCCGAGCTATATGGTGAAATTCAAGCCCCTCGAACCGAGCTGACATTTTTAGGACGGTGTTGCGGTAAGCTGCCATTTTTGGATCCTTGGCATCGAAGTCTCCATTTATTTGGGATATTGTGAAGTTCGAGTCCCCACGCACCTCTAGGAGTTGGATGCCCATGGATACTGCCATCCGGAGACCATGTAAAAGGGCCTCATATTCGGCTGCATTGTTGGAGTCCGTGTACATAATCTGTAGTACGTATTGAACTGTGTCTCCTGTGGGGGACGTCAAAACGACGCCAGCCCCGGTCCGGCCAACATCTTGGAGCCGTCGAAATGCATGATCCAATTTGAACATGTGCCGTACTCTTTAGGGAGTTCGGCCTCCGTCCATTCTGCGACGAAGTCGGCCTAGACTTGTGACTTGATGGCTCGTCCTGGCTTATAAGTTATGTCGAACGGGAGGAGCTGGATGGCCCATTTCACAATCTGGCCCGTTGCGTCACGGTTGTTTATAATATCGTTAAGTGGTACTTCCGAGGCTACCGTTATTGAACACTCTTGAAAGTAGTGTCGTAGCTTCTGGGATGCCATGAATACCACGTACGCAATCTTTTGATAATGCGGGTACCGTGATTTGCAGGGAGTGAGGACAGTGGACACATAATAGACCGGCTTTTGAAGGGGGAATTTGTGTCCGTCCGCTTCTCGTTCGACGACGAGCACTGCGCTTACAACCTGATGTGTTGCTGCAATGTATAATAGCATTGGTTCGCCAATGATTGGCGCGGCCAGGACTGGGTTTGTTGCCAGTATGGCTTTTATTTCGTCGAGTCCGGCCGTGGCTGCATCCGTCCATTTGAAGTGTTCGGTGCGCCGAAGGAGGCGGTAAAGGGGTAGGGCCTTTTCTCCCAAGCGGGAGATAAAGCGGCTTAAAGCCGCCACGCATCCGGTTAACTTTTGTATTTGTTTGAGGTCCTTTGGGATGTCCAGTTGCGACAAAGCTCGTATCTTGGCTGGATTTACTTCAATTCCTCTACCGGATACAATGAAGCCCAAGAGCTTTCTGGCTGGAACGTCGAAAACGCACTTTTCCGGGTTGAGCATGATGTCGTATGTTAGGAGGTTATCAAATGTGAGCCTCAAGTCGTCTACTAGAGATTCAACATGTCTTGTTTTGACGACCACATATCTACATATGCCTCCACTGTTTTGTCGATCTGGCTTGCCAGACATGTCTGAATCATGCGCTGATATGTTGCGCCGGCATTTTTGAGCCCGAAGGGCATTGTGTTGAAGCAGAATGGCCCGTATGGTGTGATAAATGCCGTTGCGTCTTGGTCTGGTTCTGCCATCTTGATTTGATGGTAGCCAGAATATGCGTCGAGGAAACACAACGAATCGTGTCCTGCGGTAGC